>NC_134584.1:63113231-63413543 GCF_037038515.1 Microtus pennsylvanicus | reverse complement strand
CCAGTACTTTCACAATCTGTCCACATGGTACAGCTTGATCTTAGGACAACATAGCCATGAGAATATTGCCTTTTGCAGAATGCTTTTGGAAAGGATGTTGCTGAACTTATAAGAAAATTTGACTTTATTACTAGAACCTAAAGATAAGTAGGATCTTAAAACCATTTTCCTGTGTAGTTTTCCATTTTTCAGGTGATCTCTGACCTATTTGGTCAGTATTCTCTGGCCAGATTGTCTTTTCTTCCTTCACAGACCCCACCTTCTTTTTCTGTTCCTGGACATTTGCATGTGTCTTTATGTCTACTTCCACTCAATGATCACATAGAGAGACCTCTTTACTTTAGGTTTCCGTTTATATATCACTACCTTCGCTTAAACTCTAACTGCGATTATCTTAACTGTCTTCTTGTTGTCAAACTTTTGGAATTTATAAGAGCTCATGACTATTTTATTTTAAACTGTGTGATTATTTTCTTACTGACTGATCTCACCCTTCCACAAAGTAGAAACACCAGAAATTCAGCAATACTACCCACCATGTTTACCGGAAACAAAACATGGAAGTTAACAGACATCAAATGAAACAGACTGATGCCTTTCAGTCTTACTAATGCTGCCTCCCATAGCGATAAACACTTATTTCTTCTGTGCTCCTGCCCGAACACTTTGTTGGTTAGAGGAAATAATAAATACCTGTTTCCTTGAGCTCAGGCAGTAAGATAGATTGACCTGCAGGGGACAGTGCTGTCTGCAGCACCATGGTGCTTTCCTCTAGGCAATCTCCAGGTTTGTAAACTAATACTGTTTATTTTCACATTCCATGCCCTCTGATGGATGCACTAAAATTCTTTCATTACTGTTTTAGCAATGCGTTACGCAATTACACTTTAGGAATGACACTTCTTATAAGAAATATTAGAGTTTTAGCCATGGCTGCATCAGAGTGCCTCTTAAATTAACTAGATGGCCTTTTCGAAATGATTTTTTGAAAAATTGTAGATATTTTCATTTGGTCCCCACATCCCTTCACTTCCTTTAATCTGTAGTTTAAAAATGATTCGGGGATTTAATCAGATTTAGCAGTCAGTAATGCCCCTGCCAAACAGTTCTGCTAACTTTTAGAGAGCTGAAATAGATTTCAAATCCAAAAATGATTTCTCTTATGGTCATGCCTACACACTTTTGGCCTCCCATTTTCCCCATCCATCCATATCACATATCCTGTCATTCTTTTCTGAATAACTGTTAAAGGGCCCCGATTAAAAGTTAGCAATATTAATTTCGTTATCTCAGCACTGTTTCTTTTCCAGTACACCTTATCCTCTGATTATGAATGTATTGGTTCTGAATCGCTATGTGCCACATCTATTCCTATGAGACATTCGGGATACATTGCTACTCTTTCAAACCAAAGTTGTGTTGAAACTCCATGGAAACTAGGAGAAACAAAAACTTTCATTCTCCCATAAATGATTATCTAGTATTAATGACAGAATAAAATGGATTTTTCTTTGTCTATTTTTTTCCTTGTTTCTTTCTTTAGGAAATGATTTCTCCTCCAGGGTGACCAACTCCATTAAACAAGCATTTGTATAAAAGGAAACACTTTGTTGTACAGAAGAACTTTGAACATAAATATAGAAATAATCATTTGTATTTTAGGTAGTTTCATAAGACAATTTCTCATTACATAACTTCAACTGGGCTGGGACTCATGATCTTAGCTCAGCTCATTCTTGAACTCAATGCCATTTGCCTTCCTCAAGATCTCAAATTCTGAGATTAAAGGCATGTAGCTCTCTTCCCATCTTTTTCTCTGCCTGTCTCTCTATCTCTTCATCAGGAAGCAATATTTTACATGACTAAAATCTATGAACATGTGTAGTGGAATTTCATTTGTATTTTAATAAAAAAAAACTTGCTTAAAATTCAGAAAAGTAAAACAGCCTCACTGACCTACCTTACTGACAAAGTGGTGGTGACAAGCACCTTTAATCCCAGTAGCCACAGTGGCACACACCTTTCATCCCAGTGGCCACACTAACTTGCTACAGAAATCAGTAGGTAGCAGTGTGCTCCCTTAATCCCAGAACTAGAGAGGATTATAAAACGGGAAGAAACATCTCTCGATCTGAGTCTCATTCTGAGGTTTCGTGGAGGCAGGATTAACCATTTTCAGACTGAGATAGAGGTAAGAGCCAGTGGCTAGATGCTTTGCTTTTTTTGGTCTTCAGTTTGAACCCCAATGTCTGTCTCTGTGGTTTTATTAATTGTGCTCCAAAAAGGTATATAGAAAAATGGCCTATTCATCTGTGAAGTCTTCTCATCTAGTTTATGCCCCATTACAAATAGACAGCCTTTCTTTATCTTCCACATCACCTCAAGAGTTACATGTACAAGAAAACATAAACATGTTTTAGTTCCTTATTTCTACATGTAAAAATATTCTTGAAAATGTCATAAATACCACAAGTTTAGCAGTTTCTTGATTTTTTATATCCAAATAGTATTCCAAAATGTGAATATAATACTACTTAGCAAATATGTACATTTAGAAGGTTTTAGTCTTTTTCTTAGAAATATAAGTAGACTGTACTTCAATGAACACAGTTTTCAAAAGTTATTTTACATTTCAGCAGTTGTCGTTACTTGTTGTGACTAGATAAATTGCCACAATTCTAGCTGCTTTTAATGCATTGATTATGTGTTTTAGAGACTTCTGCATAGCATCATAAGAGACCTTGGAAACTGAGAAGCCATTGGCTTTGCCACATTAGCTTAGTCCTTCATAAGTCTAATCTCGAGTATATATTTTTTTAAGTTTGTCTTTTGGTGTTTCTTTTTTATTTAGTCATTGTCACATTTATTATTAATTTATTTATTTTTAACTTAGATTCAACTCTTTACTGCTGGGAAATGGAATATTACTGACATGTTTTACTATATAACACTGGTCTCATTTTCTTGAACAAAATATCAAACCTATCGTCAGTACTATGTACAAGAAAGGCTTAAGGATACCTCCTTTCTACATATAGATGTTGGTGACTAGATGATTGTTGTTTCTGTGATAGGTGGTAATTAGACAAAAGCAGATCACTTAGCAATTGAGCTCTTTTCAGAATATTCTCATGTGACAGAAGAGGTTTAAGTCAAACCACATGAATAAGCAGGCTTGTATTCCATAGCCTGATTAATTTGAGATTTTTGCAAGGTGATTTTATAGAGTCACTTAATTCTCTAGAACTTCATATCATGCTACTTTCAAAAGCAACCCTGGAAAGAATAAAAGTTAATAATTTCAGAGTTCTATATACTATATTTTCTTATTCCCAGGTTGCAATGCCATCTTGCTCTGACACCAAACAAAAGAAAAAGATCTACATGGAGGTGGCATCTCCCTTCCCTGGGGCTTGCTGACCAGCTGGTCTAGCAAGAAGTAAGTTGCAGACATGTGGTGAGATATGCTGTTTATAAAACTAAGGTGGAAAATGTTAGAGGATGATAGATAATCTTAGCTCATGTTCTCCACACAGGCACACATGAGCATGTGAATCAACAAACACACTGACCATAAGATAATCTCAACTTTCACCCCACAAGAACCAGAAATAGTCCAACTCACTTAGGATGACTGGCAAATGTCTTTGCTTGGAAGACGAAGATGTTTACCATTATCTGACAAATGCTCCAAGCACCTAATAGGCTAGAATGTAAATGTGAACTTGTTGAAATTAGGGAGAAATACACACAAAACATTAATAATAAAAAATTAATGATGGAAGAAAAGCTTATGGGTGTTGTAGATGAAGTGGCGGACTGTGTCCCGCCGCCCAACTTGCTTACACCTGGGCTGACAGGCTGCTTGTTGTCCCAGCCACCCTGCTAGCTTATGCTGGAAATAATTACACTGACATCTGTATTAATTAAATTGCCGCCTGGCCCATTAGCTCTAGCCTCTTATTGGCTAACTCTCACATCTTGATTCAACCCATTTCTAATAATCTGTATGTCATCACGAGGTCTTGGTTTACTGGGAAAGATTCATGTCTGACCTGGCAGCTTCATGGCGGGCCATTCTCTGCCTCTTCCTCCTTTCTCCCAGCATTCTGTTCTGTCTACTCTGCCTATCTAAGCTGCTGTCCTATCAAAAGTCCAAGGCAGTTTCTTTATTCAACCAATGAAAGCAACACACAAACAGAAGGCCCTTCTACAACATATGAGTGGGTATATGTTTAATTTTTTTGAATATAAAAAAAGAATTGTAGAAGATTAGGGAGATGACAGATGTAGTGGGTAAGATGATTACTCTGTAAAGAATGGAATTTGACTTTGAATACCAGCACCCAGGTGAAAATCTGAGTGTGGCACAGGTCTCTAATCCAGTGCTGGAGTTTGAAGGCAGGCAAATCCCTTGAGCTCATTGTCCAACCAGTGAACTCCAGAAAAATCCAGGTGGAACTGTGGCAGCCTGCACAGGGTCCAAGCCAGAAGGTATTTAGCTCTGAGAAGAGGAAATAGACAGGATCTCCATTCCTAAACAAGAAGTTATCTCCAATTGACAAGTACAAAAGAACAATAAATTCCTTCCAAATGAAGTCTCCCTGGGTACAAAAAGCACATTTAACAGCAGTCCCTGTGCACAGCAATAGATGGGCAGCCCAAAATGAACTCAATGGTAATTTTGTAGATTTCTTTTTGCCTTATATTGCCTTGTTTGCTCATTTTTTAAAATGTTACTGGTCTTTTACTGTATATTATAGTTTCTGATTTCATGTTTCTGTATGATTTTTGTGTATGTCTGTATGTGTATTATGCAATTTTCCTGTTTTAAAATTCATTTTTTTGCCTGTTAGTTGGATATGAAGAGAGTGACAGAGAGAGAGAGAAGAAAGAAAACATGATGGATGATAGGTAGGGAGGTGGGTGAATTGGGGAGGAGATGAGAAAGGGTAAACTGTGAATATATAGTATGGAAAAATATTTTCCAATTAAAATCAGTTTAAAAATTGAGAACAACTTAAGAGCTATCTCTAACATACACTCTTTCACCTACAGTAAACAAAGAGCTGAACATCAGCAGCTGTTTATCTTAGAGGAGTGAACAAGAATACTGCACCACTGGACTGAAAAGTATATTGCTTTCTATTTATTATTTATGTATTATTATTGAAGCATAAAGCAAGGTCATATTGGTCATGTACAATCCTCCTGCCTCTGCCTTTTGAGTGCCAGAATAACAGGCATAATCCACCATGCTCAGCCTGTGCTGTTTTCTTTCTACAGTTTAAATAACTAACAGTAAGCACAAATTTGTGGGATTAGCTGCACAACATGATCTTTTGAAGAAGGAAAAACACCTAAAATTACCAAATATCCACAGAATTCTGAGAAAGCAACAATTTCTTTCTTCAAGGCAAAAGTTTTCTCCCAATACAAAAATGTCCTATTGTAGACACAAAACTGACTTCCTTGGTATTACTTGGGATAACTCTTCCTAACATTTCACCCTAAGGTGATGTCAACCACTGAGAGTGAGAAGTGTTTCTCAGAGGGATCATAAAGAAGAATCCCGTTTTCTAGTCTAGTCTACTAGTCAGTGTCTCCTTTCTGAAAATTAAGACGATTACTACTAAGTTATTATCAAATGGTGTATGTTAATTGCTGACCTTTTGTTGTTTTGTGGTATTTTCTCAAATTTCTCTTTATTAACTATCTTAGAAATGTATATTATTCATGTGAATAAATTGTTGTGTTTATCTTTCTCCTCAGACTGAATTATTCTTCCAAGGAATGAAAAAGGAATAAGTATATCCCGAGGGGAAAGCAAACTAAAAGAAATTTAGTCAGTAATTATGATTTAAAAAAAAAAACTTTGAAAGGAAGCTCTTAAGACAAAAAATGAAATATCCTAGAATGAAACTTAAAATATCATTTTAAAGAAATAGCAATATGTTAAACAAGGAGTAAAATGATAAATAAAACATGTCTTTTAATTTTGACACCATAGTTATAAGAGGATGAAATAGGAACTAGAACTTGGGTTAAAATTTTGGCATTCTCACCAAAAGGGCATATCTAGAATATGCAAAGAACCATCAAAATTCAACAAAAAAATATAAAATTATTATCTATAAATGGGAAAAGAGTTGAATACATGTCTTACCAGACAGGAAATGAGCATGGCATGAAATTCTATGAGGAAGAACAAGTCAGTTATTGTCAAGGGTAAAGACAAAAGTGGATATAAAGGATTCTAGAGGAGTTTTGATAATAAATAAGAGCTTTGGGATCCTGGTGATGGTGGTAGACTTTGATCTATGCATGTTTAAGATTCATGGAATTGTGTGACAGAAAAGCCAATTTTACTCTTTGGCAACTTAGTGAAATTTATTTTAGAAATACTGTCTTTTTGTGTTCTTGAGAAAATTAAAGCACCATGAATGTTTCCAGAAACATCCCTGTAACTAAAAGAAAATCAGCTGATGTATTTATGGAAATGTGGGATGAAAATTCTTTCATTGGCTTATGTAACTGAGTCTAGTTTGAGCATCATTACTTTCTAAAGAATCGTATTACTGAAATTAGATTTGGTTTGACTCTAAAGTTTTACAGAAGCAGAAGAAGGATGTAAACTACCAGTACTCACAGAAGAGACACTGGTGTTAACTTGTATATAAAGTAACACAGACCCAGAAAATCCATTGCTCTCTGAAGACTTCTAGGTCAATATTGTGAGTGTTGTTTGAATTCTCGATGGTTTTTATGTGGATGCTGAAATGTAACAGGTAAGTGTTTTTACTATTAAGATGGATATCTGTCTTTGAATTTGAAGTAAAATAAATGTTTTTTGTGAGCCTTGCTGTGGACAGGTAGTAAAACACAGCACCTCTACCCTCGCAGCCAGTGCTCTCCTATTACCAACTTATTAATCAGACACTGCCTCTCGAAGGATGACTAAAAAATCTTGCTTCATTGTCATTCGTATAGTATTCCAGAGCGATCTTCTTGGAATGAAAGATAATTTCTTTTTTTAACCTTGTTATATAAGGGCAGGATCTTTATGAAGACTGAAATTACACCTTTGTACTGACATATTTTAGAGAAAAACTACTTGACTTTGCTTGTGTGTTTTATCTCCTGCTATGATTAGGAAAATACCAAGTTATTAGGAACTTATTGCTTCCCAAGAGAAACAAAAGAGCATTTGCATTCAGGACAATCAAGCCAGTTCTACAGATAGATTTTTTCATGATAATACATTTTATGCAGCCTGGACACAGGACAGAGTTCCTTTGTTTCCAGTCTTTGCATAAAGAGATATTATTTTGACTTTACAGAATTATGTATCATCAACTTTATTACAGCTTTCTTTTCTCATAATGCATCACAGCTATTTATCTCTTCCATGGTACATATGCTTCTCTTCATTACCATTTCTAAATGACCCTCAACTGACTTATTCTAACTGTGTACTTTCCCTTTTTAGGAAAAAGGATGAGATTTCACAAATTTTACCAGTATTATATACAATATATACTCCCTGTGGGCTGCGAGCTACCAACTTTGACTAGTACTGGAAAGAAAGATTGAAAAAAGTTCAGCAGCAAAACTTCAAATGCGACAATTTAACTTTCTCGTTTTGTACATAGACATGATATTAAATTGCAACCCCTTTATTGTTTCTGCTAAAGCAATACTGACATTTCTGTGTTAACTTTACTCAGGACTTGGGAGAATTTTCTTCCTCTAGCACAAAGAATGAAACTCCAACAGGCATCTGAAAGTCCATGAATTTGCTGGAAAATTTCAGAATCCTGAGAGAAAATTGCCTCTGAGGAAACGGTCTGTGTTATTTGAATGCACTGTGAATCCTGACTTCAATTTTTAGGCTGCTAAAGCTTTGCAGATGAAATAAAGTTGCTTAGACTTTAATTTAGTTTTGATTTTTTTTCCGAAGTTAAATATTTGCTCTCCATTGATCAATAGGTTACTGCAATTTTTTGGTGTAACTCTGACATGTCTTATGGCAGACTGTAATTTCCTATGAAATATAGTTATCCTGAGGTGGAACTAGCATATAATAAGCTCAATATGAGAGCAGAATAAAGAAGTGGCTACAAGTTTTTTTCTTTTAAATCTCCCATATTGCTCACCATTCCCACTGAGAGTCTTCTGTCCATCCTTAAAGGGTTGTTCCTGTTTCTCTTTGACAGTATTCTTATGGGTACAGATAGATCAAAATGCTGTGGGTAACACAGGGCAGAATTGCTACAGTACCAAACTGTTTAAAATTTTACTTCCAGTAAACAAAAGGGGGAAAACATGAATTCTACAAATGGAGAGAGGAAAATTAGTAGAAGAAGAGTGGCATACATAAATGAAAATAGGGGAAATCTCATTAAAATATTTAAGTATAAATTAATGACAAGGTAACAAACACATAAAGAAAATAAAACAGCAGGCAACAGATGTCAAAGACATAATTGAACCCAGAGAACATATAGCTATCTCATGAGAATCAGGCTCCTTGAAACATTTGGTTACATTGTGAATAGAAAATACTGTTATAAATAAAAACAGCCTGTCTGTGGATTGGATTGCTAATGAGATTGATCACCACATATGAGTTCTGTAGCAAAATTCTTCTACAAAATGGAACAATTACCAAGAAATACTTAAAAAGAGCCACTTGGTCATTTGAACGTCATGAGAGAATACATGCTAATCCTTAATTTGTTTATTTTGCTTACAAGCATTTCACACACACTGGTTAATATTTCAGTACTGGGGGACTCCTCAAGATGAAGAGGCTTCCTCACATAAAAAGCTGAAGAGTTAGATACTCTCTCTTCATTCTTCTTTTTCCCTCTATTTGGCAGCCAGGGTGTTGGTAGGTGATAGAAGTTCCATCATTTAGATGTGCCTAGTACAATGTACGACTGGTTTCATGAGTGTCATGAGCATGAAAAGTTTGTTGTTCCAATTCTGGCCAATGATTCTACAGCATGCTCCTAAGCTAAATCCTGCCCAAACCAAAAATCTTTGTGCCTTTATCTTCTCCAAATTCCACCCTTTATGGTTATGTAAATCTTTGATCATTAAATCCTCCCAATAAAGCTGGCTGTAGTAGCATATGCCTATAGTTTATGATAATGTGGAGACTTAAGAAAAAATGGTACCAGGAATTCAAAGTCAGTATGTGTAGCAAAGAAATTCTAATAAGAAAAATAGATCATAGCAAAAAGTGAAAATATTTATATATTTTCCTTTCTTTTCTGTTCAAATTTCTTTTTCCTATGGATCCTGTTTCAAGATTTATTATGTATAATCAAGAAATGAATCCATAGGGTGCATCATTTATCGGAATGATAGGCAGTGTCTTAAAATCTATCATACTTAAGGGTGGGGGAATGGCTCAGAGTGCAAAGTGGTTGTTACCCATGCTTAAGTTCCTCATTACTCTTATAAAACCCAGGGTTGGTGGTTGCATCTTTAGCCCTAGTGCTGGGCCCAGAGACAGGCAGATCTCAGGGACACTATGGTTTGTCAGTCTATCCCAAAAGATGAGGTCCAGCAAAAGAAATTTGTCTCAAAACGTTAAGTGGTGAGTGATAAAGGAGACACTATATACCCACTTTTAGCATCCATATGCACATGTGTGTGTGACCATATTTATATGTAGGACACACACTCGGTTTATCATATCTAATTAACCTGCACTTTTGAGAAAATAGAATTTACCTATATGTGAAAGAAAGACCCTGTTAGGTTTCAAACCCAAGACAAATGGCTGACCTACCTAACATATCAAAATGGAACTGGCTGTCTGTCAGGTTCTCCCAGCATCCCTCAGTCCCTACCTGTTAGAGATTATGGCTGGAATACCTCACTCCTTATCCTGAATTCTCTACCCTAGGAGTCTCTCTAGTCTGGTCATGTCTACTTCGGACTCTCCCAGATGTCTCTCCTCTGATTTTGCTCTCCCTATTATCTATAATAAACATTCAACTCCACCATACTTAGGATAAGAGCAGTCATGTCCTTTCCTTTCCTTTTTATTTCTTCCGACTTTCTCTCCCCACCTTTCAATAAATGTCCTCTCTCCTTGCTATTCCCTTTTGGGCCACCCATGTAGGCATCTCCATGCTAAGTCCTTTTAGGGCACCCAACATGTGAGCATCACAGAATGGCCCCACTGTGGCCAATTCTACTTACAAAGACACTGCTCCTCTCTCTTTGTGGGAACGCTCTTTTTTCCAAAAGCCTCTCTGAGTGCACTTTGTTAACTGTTTTTTCCTCTAGCTGTTTATCCGCTTGTCTATCTCCTTCAATACAGAGCTCCCTGCTTTGTCTAATTTTACTACAGAAGCTGTACTGGTGTTCCAGGAAGGTTCATGTCACCCTGCTGAGCCCCTATTACATGAAAAAGGATGCCTCTACTCAGTGATTTGGGACATTCCCCTCTAACAACTATGACTCTTACCCCTCAGTTCCCACATGGCTCCTCTGTTTCCTTCTGTAACTTCCTCACCTCTTCCTAGGAGCTGCCTACTAAATTACATATCTTCTCTGCATGCTTCTGAATCTGCAATCCCTTCTTTTGTACTTTACCCTTAGAGCTGCCTGCTCTATCTTTCCTATGTTCTCCTGGTTCTGTACATTCTAAGTGTCCTTGCCTCCCCATAGGAGCTGCCTACTGAGTCCTGCAACTTTCTATTCTGTCATGGCTTCTATTATATTAGAAACTTCCCTGGGGTGGAGTTCCTGCTTTACTTCTTGTCTTTTATGGCTATACATTACTCTGTCTTGTAGCTGCTTAAACTTCTCTGTGGTGGAGTTCTTTTCATGACCCTTCCTTCTTTTCTCCTTCTACTCAATTCCTTTCTCAGAGTCAGAGATATTCTTAAAGTCTTGCTTTCTTACTGAAAGCAACTTGACCTCAGTATTGTTCCAGTGCCAAAGATGACACATTTGAGTTTCCAGTTCTAGCAGACTGTAACAACTACCACAAGCAAATGACCACAAAGTCTCATATCTCTAAGGTTCTACAGCTTTACACAGTTTACGCTCATATCTCCATGATGTCTCTGTGTTTTTCTCTCAAGAAATCTTTTAAAACTATTGAGCAAATAGTCTTTATCTAAGTACTTCTAAGTTCATTGGATGTGGTTAATGAATCCATAAAAATGTATAATAAAAATTGGCTTAAAACTTATACCAAAAGACTTTTAGTTAAAAAAAAAGACGTTTGGTATAGGAAGTTTAATTTACTACAACATACTATATATGTGATTCCACTCTTGTCTAGAATATATTATATATGTAACTTAGATTCAACTTTTGTTTTAAAAAGTAGATCTAATAAGAAAGTGGAGGTTTTAAAAAGCAGTCATGTGACTTGGTTGATGACCATTAAGCAACCATGTGACTGGCAGCCATATTTACTTTACTAAGGTTAGAGTACACATCCTGTGACTTTACCATCTCATACTATGTGGCATACAGCAACAAATATAAAACTTCTCAGTCTTATCTAACTTAATTTATCATTTTATCTCTTTTTAGATGAAGAAAGCAGCAACAAGTCTCCAAAATAACTACTCAGATTAACAAAGGCTTTTTGTGTTCTTTTTTGTGTTTTGTTTTTTGAGACAGAGTTTCTCTGTGACATTGGAGCCTGTCCTGGAACTAGTTCTTGCAGACCAGGCTGGCCTCAAACTCACAGAGATCTGCCTGCCTCTGCCTCCTGAGTGCTGTGATTAAAGGCATATGCCACCACTGACCAGTTTAACAAAAACTTTTAAAATATGTATTTCTAACTACTTTGTCCCGCCGTAAGCTATTTCTCAAACCAGAGTGGAGGTGTAGGAAAAAATTGAGGCACAACTCACATGACCTAGTACTTACGTCTTTGATAATTGTTCAATAGCAATCTTCTAGAAAATTTACATAAGTGACAGCATATATTTGATAAATAAGGTATATTTAATAAATAAGACTTGTAAGTTACTAAAGTCTACTCCTAAGCTTAATAGATAATGGTCCTGGAAACTTTTCAGAGATATGCTAAATATGTCATTTAAAATTTTTAATGGAAAAATTCTATAATAGAGACCCCACCTTCTAGTGGTGATCCCACAGTTTCCAAAGATGATACAGCACAGAACTCCACCTTATGAAAGCCAGCCATTGGTTGTTCTACCTTTTACTTTACCAGTTGCACGGACCCAGTCCAAACGTAGACAAACAGTACACTGGGAAGTTGCCCTTTTTTGCCTAGACAATGTGGATCAGCCGCCCCTCTCCCCTCCCAAGTTGCTACAAGAAAGTCTGCCTTCTGGACCTGACAGCTGAAGGCTGACACTGCCCTGGGACCTCTGGCCCTAATGATCACAAAGGAACCTAGGGGGATTGTCCAGGGGCCAGGTAGTCCCTGTCATTTTGAACAATTTTGGGAGATATTTGGTCTATAATACTTCCTGCATACTCTGGTGAAAATTATCCTTCTCAGATCTCTGATAAGATAAATGTCTCCTTCACCCCACCTAGAAGCAGGTTCTTTCCCCTTTCTTTCTTTCTTTCTTTCTTTCTTTCTTTCTTTCTTTCTTTCTTTCTTTCTTTCTTTCTTTCTTTCTTTTATATTTTAAATTCAGACACACCAAGAGATACCCCTCTAACAGTATCCTCCAATAGGCCCTATCTCTTCTCTTTCTCACAAAGTGGTGCTCTGTCTAGTACAAATTTTCTAGCAGGTAGGCACATAGCCTAACAAATGAAGGGACAGGAAAGTCTAGCTATGCAAAGATATGGTTTTATCAACAACTCATTAGTTTCTGAGAATTTTATTAAAAGGAATATAATTAAAACTGATAGTGATATATTAAAATTAATATATTTGCAAAAATTTGTAATATATGTACCACACAGCTAATTTTATATTAAAACTTTTATTTTTGTGAAGTTACCACAAATAAATATGTAGGGGAAAGTAAACATCAAAATGTTATTCTGAGTGTGTCCTTTCTTTAAATGTCACTTTAAATGAATTTAATAGTTTCCACTAGTGATATACTTGTTCCAGGGATTTTCAAAACTGCAATGTCTAGATTTCAAGGCATGAGTAGATTTGTGACCTTAGAAGTTGCCTCTCCTTTTCAAGATAAGAAATTGGATTTGGAGCTAAAGGGCTTAAGGTCTTTCCTCAGAAGATCAAGATATGCCATGCTACAAAGGATAAAATGCTTTCTTTTTCATCATGTTAATCCAAGAAAATTATTTTATCTCGTCACTCAGTTAAATACAACAGCAAATTTTCAGATATATTACTGAGTCATCCAAATTTTGGATCTTTAATTTAAGAAGCATCTATTTAGAAAAAGTGTACTGATGTCTCCGAGTGTGTGTATTATCCATCACTATCCATCCACATCCCACCCAAACACATTTAGCATATTGTGCTTTCTGTTTATAGATGTATACTCTTCTTTCCCAGAGAGATGGCATTGCTTAAATACAAATTTGCTGCCACAACCAAGAAGATAGGTCATTAGAAATGGCTACAAACACTTCCTTGTGTCATGTTGAAAACAGTGTACAAATACTGATTTCTAGGGTATAGGTCAACAGTAAGTTACACAGTTGTGTAAGCATTTATTTCCAAAGGAATGTGATTGTACTGTATGCTTTCTTAATATTTGACATCTTTTCTTGTGTTAATTCCCTTTAGTAATCTGATTTATAATTTAAACAATGACATTTTCCTTTTGTGAAATAAGTCTTATATATTTATATTTTTAAAGTTTGAAAAAGACTTTGCACATTGCCATATAATCCATCTCCAAGTTTATTACCTTGCAGCCATTTTGCCTCTAGATCTGGAGTATCACATAACTGAATCTTCTGTTTCAGGTGCTTGCAACTCAGAAGCTGAAATCATTTATTATATTAAAAGATATTGTAAACAAAAAATAATTCATTTCTTGGCATTATTTAAATCACTATTCTGATTTTGGAGGAAGCTTCATTAGTAAAATGGGAATGAGCATATTCAGTAATATTCTTCAGATGTTAAAATTAAAGTATAAAGGTTAAATTAAAGTTTATTTTATTTTGTATTTATGCCAAAAGTTGCAATACAGCCTTCAATTTAAGATGATTCAGTGTAAGGAATTTTATATGTATGACCATGTGACCACATTCTACATGGCGAAGGAAAGTTACTTTGAATTTGATCTTCTTCTGAGTTAGTGATATGTGTTGTGACACTCTCTCACAGTGCTGAATAAAAGGAAGGAGCCAGGCATTCACACAACCAGAAGAAAATCCGTGACAATTCACCATTCGCTGCATTGCTAAGATGCACCATTCAGTAGGATAAGTGCACTAAAAGCTTTTTTGATATCACTTTTAGTTATTGAACACACACCTCTATTAAGAGTCAAAAAACATTTGAACACTATTACACAGAGTAAACTCTATTAGGCTCCAAATAACAGTAATTGAAGGCATTTTATTTAGAAGAGGGAAGAAGATGGGAATTAAGTATCATGTAATGATCACCTTTGTGCTCATATTCCCTAAGTCCAGGTAGCACTTACACAGCAGGGTGCTGTAGGAAATCCATCAGCCAGTAGCCTTTAAGTTACCTGCCCATTTGGGCTTTACCTTTTATACTATAAATGCAGATGTAAAGTGTACCCTCTCTCTCTTCTGGATTAGGTTGCTGTTCTTCATTAGAGCAGAGGACTGTGATCTGGGAGTATTCCTCTAAAAAACAACCCTTTATAATAATCAGTTCTGAGCTAGTGTGGGATTTCTTTCTAGCGATAGAAATGGGTTAAATTAAGAAGAGTTAGCCAATAAGAAGCTAGAGCTAATGGGCCAAACAGTGATTTAATTAATACAGTTTCTCTGTGGTTATTTTGTGTCTGAGCTGCCGGGCAGTCGGGAAATGAATGAGCAGCCTCATACAACAGCAGGGCACTCATTCCAGCCCAGATTTCTTCAGATCTCATGTGAAACTGCTGCACCATCATCACCCGTCCTCTAGAATTTTCCGTTACAGTGACACCTCTGAATTGTGGAATCCCAGAGTTCAGTACTGAGCATGCTTTCTAAATTTCATAATTTCTAAATAAATTGAATTTATTTCATTTTATAATATTACAGCATTTTAATTGATACACTGTAATTATATGAAATTTATAGGAGTTCTAGCTTGAGTGCATTCATTCTGAGTATCCCTGTGCAACTAGCATGTGAAATAAGAAATGGAGAATTCTTAGGAATTCAGAACCGTTCTTGTTTTCTGCTGTTGTCATTCCCTCCTACAGGGGAGAAGCACAGGCTAGTCACTTCTGGGTAAAGTCTATTGCTCAATACTTCCTTTCATTACTGTGGTTAAATAGTCTTCTCCTGAAAAATTGCACTGTAACTGATTCATTACCTTTCTAAGTGGTTTTCCATTTTAAGTTACTACTCATCTTGCTGCTATGCAAAGTCCAAGTCTTTGCAGAAAAGTGTGCATGGCCTAATAGCATAGCGTCCAATGAAAGGACTTTGTAGTCTACAATATAGTCATTGTCTGTTTCTCTCACAAAAGCTACTTGGATCACACACTTTCTGTTTCAAGCTCCTGTGGGAGGTCCTTGGACTCCCCACAGGGCAGGGAACTGGTCTGCTGTTAGGGCTGATGAGAGAGGGGGAGTTGATTGAGGGAGGGGGAGGGATATGGGAGGCAGTGGTGGGGAAGAGACAGAAATCTTTAATAAATAAATAATAAAAAATAAAACAATAAAAAAGAATAAAGGTCAGTATGATGGCTCAGCAGTAAAGGGATTGCACATGTCTGACGACCTGCCTGAATTCAATCCTAAAACACACCTAAGATGCAAGGACTCTGTAGTATTATCCTTTGGCAACCACATTCATATCTTCACATGCATGCTGTGAACATCATGCAATTACACAACAGGAAATAACATTGTTTGATGTGGGAATCAAACAACATTTGATGCACAATGTTTCAATAAATAGTAATTGAGCTAATTTTTTAAAAAATTTCTTTCAAAACTGATTTTTTTTGCCCTTAACTTATTAAGTTAAGTGACTAACCACCACAGTCTAAATGGCTGGAGAGCACACACATTATGTTCTTTCTTATACTAACAAAGTACAACACAACAAAGTAAAACAAAAGTAACAGCAGCCCACATAACTTTCTTTACCTCTCACCATAGTTTCCAAAGCTAAACACTGTAAGTTTTAAAAGATTTTCTTAGTTTTATTAATGTGTGCATGCATGGGTATGGCTCAGCAGAGCCAGAATAAGAGTCTTCCATAGAGTTTCCATGTCAGAATAGTTGACAGGCAGGTTTTTGTTCTGAGTATATTTTAAAAATTTAAGTATTTTACCTGGATCTATTTCTTTTTATTGTTTTACAATATTCCAACATGGAATACTGTAATTACAAGAGGTTTATAGGAATGTTAGCTTAAGGGTATTCAGAGTGAGTACATCTGTGAAACTAGCACCTTGACCAAGGAACAGAGTCTTATTATTACTACTGCTGCTGCTGCTGCTACTGCTACTACTGGTTTTTTGAGTCAAGGATTCTTTTTTTTTTTTTGAGTCAAGGATTCTTTGTGCAACAGCTATTGCTGTCTTGGAACTCACTTTGTAGATCAGCCTGGAAAAGTGCTTTTGCAACAAATACCTTTACCTGTTAATTGATATTAATTCATGTCTTATGGACCTGGAATTAAAACAAAGATAATCTTACCTACAGTGTAATCAGTAGACAGTGTAAATCACAGAGATAATGAGATTTTGTAGAGTGCACTTAAGCTGGAGATACAGGCAGCTGTGGACTGACTCTCACGGCTGCAGCGACCAAAATTCTGGTCCTCTGCCTTGCCTTCTTAAGCACTGACTCGCCTCAGGCTCTCTACGCAAAGGTGAGTATTTCACTCTTCTGTATTCACATCATCATCTTCTGTTCTCTATGTGTTCTAGTCATTCTGACCTTTCTGTTCTTCCAGTGGCCTCTATTTATTCCACCCAGAGTTTGTGATAAGTCACTGTTGTAGAACAAAGATATGTTCACAGATCTTTATCAGTTATCTCTGTGTTTTTATCCTATAGATTTCAACTTAAATGACCTTCTAATGCACTAGTTTCTGAACGGGCTTTTTTTTCAATTTTGTTTCAGTCAGCTTCCATCAGTAATCAGTGTCTGCAAAGTCACCTGATGATATTTTATTCATTGTCCTCATGGATATCTGGAGTCATCTTGACCATGAGCTTGGTGATTTGTTTTCTGTCCTCTTCCCTAAATGTTGAAAGCTTCAAAAAAGCAGAGGGTTTATTATTTTTCTTTATTAGTCCTTGTGCCAATGCCAGATAAATTGTCCAGCTTAGAAAAACACATGGAATGAATGAAGGGAAGAAATGACCACTTACCAAACTTCCTCTGGCAGTTTATTTTTGGTATTATATTTAAATAAGCATATTAAAATGACATGGAAATAATACTTTATAAAACAAAGTAACACTAAAAAAATACTGAGAAGTTTATCAACAATTAGACTGTTTCAATGACCAAGATGACATTTTGTTGGTTTATGTTTACATTATAATTTATATTCAAGAATATGTGATTATTGGGAAATAATTACATTGATATAGCCTTTTAAATTTTTCCAGATTTCATCTTTATAAAATCAAAACATGTTGGGATTTGGTGGTTCCCATCTTTTATCACAGCACACAAGAAACATAGACAGGCAGATCATATTGAGTTCCAGTTCAGTATGGTTTCCAGAGCGAGTTTCAGGACAGTTAAGGCTACACAGACAAACATGGTGTTGAAAACCAAAACAAATAAGCAAGTAAACAAATAAAAAACCAATACATTAGCCAATATGGTTTTCCCCCATGCATAAAGAAGAGTATGTATTAGAGATTAATTATTCCAACAAGAAATAATAGGGAGTTTTGCAATTATTTTGGTGTCTCTCTTCTTTTTAATAGTAGACATGGGAGTGATTTCTTATTAATAAAGAAACTGCCTAGACGCATTTGATAGGTCAACCCTTAGGTAGGCGGAGTAAACAGAACAGAATGCTGGGAGAAAGAAGCTGAGTCAAGGAGTCGCTATGATTCTCCCACTCCAGGCAGATGCAGGTTAAGATCATTCCTGGTAAGCCAGCTCGTGGGCTACACAGATTATAAGAAATGGGCTAGTCCAGGTGCGAGAGTTAACCTAGAAAAGGCTAGATATAATGGGCCAGGCACTGTTTAAAAGAAAACAGTTTCCATGTAATTATTTCAGGGCATAAGCTAAAGCTAGCCATGTGGGCGGCCGGGTGCTGGGGACGCAGCCCCGCCGCTCCTAACACAATAGAGTGGCGCCCAATGTGATGGACTAAATCCACTTAAAAACCTTGAGAAGTCTTAAAAATAAGGGAGAGAGAGTTTAACACAGATTTTTCCTGTTTGTTCGTGGCGTGCTGTAGAGATTTCCTGATTCGGCAACAGCAGCAGAAAAAACGCTTTGCCATTTTAAAGCGCAGCTTCTTGGGGCTGTGCTGCCAGTGCAAACTCTGGCTTTAAAGCATTTCAATGGATTTTATGGGACTGGATGTTTGTGTTCCCACTTGGGATCGAAAGGAGAGTGCTCTGAGACCATGCCAATGGCTCAGCGCTCCCCGCCTGCACCTGGGCAGACTGCAGAATCAGGCTCAGGCAGGTGGCTCTGTGTGTCAGATTTGGCTCTAACTTGGATGAAAAGAATTTATGTGCTGCATGCTCAGTCTCAGAATTAAAGTGCTGAGTGCCACTCCTACCTGGCGGCCCCAGAGCTAGCACAAAATGGTACGTCCTCCATTTTGAAATTTTCCTGACTCAGCAGCAGGAAAAAACTGGCTGTTTTAAAATGCTGGCTTTCTGGGCTGTGCCGCCATTGCAATCTCTGTCTGGCTCCTGCGGGAGACAGAGCTTTTGAATGGAGCATTTGGAGTAAAGTACTGTGATTTGTTTGATGGCAACTAGACTCATTGTGTGCCTAAAAGGAAGTCATTGTATGCTGTGGCTCAGAGGCCTACCACACTACTGGTGCAATGTGCAAGGATCAGAGGCATGAGCGGCTCTGCCATGTAGGACTGTGCAGGACAAGCAGGCAGTACCTGTTTTTGACCTAGGAATTGTTACAGCTTAGATTCTTAAGCGCTTAGTGATTTAAAGGCGCAAAACAAAGTGCTCCTGGATAGTAAAAAAAAAAAAAAATTACAGATTCACAATAAAACAGATTCAGACACTGTTGAATGAATGTACGTAGGCTTGGGAGAGAGAAGAAAAAGAATATAAAAAATAAAGTTAATGTCTTAAAAAATGGGTAAAGTCTTTAAAGAGACAGAGTACAGATAGTTAAAAGATTAAAAGAAATAAAGAAAAATAAGCCACGTAAAAATGGAAAATTCACAGAGAGTCTGGATTATGTACATTGTGTTTTCTTTAAAATTTTTGACTGTGAAGGAGCTAAATACAGAAAGACATTTCATTACATGGGCTGCCAAGCTAAACCAGAATGGATATAAGGGTATTACGATTTCAAAATTTGGGTCTAAGAATATGATTCTTTGGAGAGGCTCTTCTTTTGTTTTCACAGAGGACCAGACCCTGTGGATTGCATCTATCCCGATATGGTATGATAGACCACGACCTCCCGAAAAGTTTCTGTGAACACCCTCAAAAAATTACTTCACTCAACTGCCAACTGAGATGAAACTAGCACACAGGTTATACCATGAAAGACCTAATTAACAACACCCCTATTCAGCACGAAGCAGTTTGGAGAGAAAAAACTGTGCCTATGTTCCCAAATATGGTTTATAAATGTTCTTTTACATTTAAAGGTGGATATGATATAGATATGAATAATTTGCATTGGTATGGATTTTACAGTCAATTTTCTTATATGTATATGTATTTCTGATCTTGATTAAGGTATTGCTATTGTGAAGCTCATTAAAAAAGGTAATGTAAAATAGGTTAATGGATAATCATCAGTAATAGTCAAGCTTGTAGTCATGGTAGTTAGATTTTCTAGATATATAGAGGTACATTTCAGTTAGATAGGCATTCTTCATGTCTTTCAAAGACTGTAGAATATGTCATTTAATGTTTTAATAACTTAGGACTTTTCATGACAATGAGACACTCTGCTCCAGGCAGCACCAATCTACTTCAAGAAGAAGATGGGCATCGAAGAGGATCCTTATGGAGTTTGATAGCCATTTGGGCAAGAAACTGCTCTTGCCTGGACTGTTGCATAAAATGGACACAGAGAACCCGCAGAGAGAGGACTACTGAACTTGCCTAGAGGTGATATGGTCTTTCGGGGTTCCTAACTCATGAAAGAGTCTGCGAGACATTCTGCAGGATACAGCAGAAAGTGACTGAACTGTCTTTGGAATTTCCTGCTTGATGAAAATGTCTGCTGGATACTATGGGCCTGAAGGCTGATGATGGATGCCCCAACGGTACAAAAGAACTTTGGGTGACTGTCCAGGCAGCAAGATGTCTTTGTCATTTCTAGAGTTTGAAGTTTCTTAGTTCTTGTTTACTTAGGTAGTATTATATCCTTCTGGAGTCTTTGATGGAGTTGAAGAATGGATAGGTAGTTATAGTTTTCCATTGTTATGATAAAAGATAAAGTAGATATAAATATTGTAACTGTAATTCTTACTTGATAACTGTTTTGTTATATGTAATTTTACTATGTTAAAGTTAAAGCCTTTCTTTTTTGTTTAAACAGAAAAAGGGGAAATTATGTGGGAGTGATTTCTTATTAATAAAGAAACTGCCTAGACCCATTTGATAGGCCAACCCTTAGGTAGGTGGAGTAAACAGAACAGAATGCTGGGAGAAAGAAGCTGAGTCAAGGAGTCGCTATGATTCTCCCACTCCAGGCAGATGCAGGTTAAGATCATTCCTGGTAAGCCAGCTCGTGGGCTACACAGATTATAAGAAATGGGCTAGTCCAGGTGCGAGAGTTAACCGAGAAAAGGCTAGATATAATGGGCCAGGCACTGTTTAAAAGAAAACAGTTTCCATGTAATTATTTTGGGGCATAAGCTAGAGCTAGCCATGTGGGCAGCCGGGTGCTGGGGACGCAGCCCTGCCGCTCCTAACACAACAAATAGTAACACAAAACACAAAAAAACCTATACTTGTTTTTCATAAGAATAACCTAATGATAAATGTATTAAGTTTGGATTTTTTTTCTTGTTAAGCCAAACAAAATCACAGCATGGAGAAGGGGAGGTGGCACAAAATCCTATCCCTTGCTAAGAAGTTATTGTCATTTGGTTACTGCTGGATAAAGGAAAGTCAGTTTTCTTTAAAATATGACACCTTGTTTAACTTCCACACTCTGAAGCAGGGCATTACCCCATAGCAATCTGCCAACACAACAGGAATTAGTGGGTTAAAGAGCAGGTGAATGCGAATAAGGAGATGAGAGGACCTGGAAGGAGCTGGGAAGGGAAGGAATATGATTACTGTGTGTTGTATGACACTGTCAAATAATTAATAAAGCATTTTAAAATATGTGATAATTTTCACCTTTAGTGTCATCTTCTATTTATGAACCACCAAGTATATATGATAAAAATCAAGATTTCCTATAATTCTTTTCTGCTGAGAAACCTAACAGTATAACAGTTTCTCTAAGATGATAGAGATAAGTACCAATAAAAATTGTGGAAAAGATATAATTTGAAGTGTTAATCTTGTAATTTAAAAATAAAATCCCATTTTCATTCTTTTGAATGAGATTTAGCAAACTCACAAGATGAATTTTCTCTTTACTTCACTACATCAAAAATGATTGTATATTTATTCTAAAACTTTTTCAAATCCATCTCAAATAAGCCAGAGAAAGAGAAGTCTTGCTTAGGTGTGCTCTCTTTCTGTGTTTTTGCTTTGCAAACAGTGCTCTCCCTGACAGTAAGGTGAAGAACAGAGCCTGACAGCAATATCAATATGACAAGTTTCCTCCCAGCCTGTACAGCTGAGCAGGTAAATAGACAGTTTGGATTAACACATTTTCTGCACCAGGGTTTTCTCAGTGATATTAGAAGTAATTCTTCTCATAGCCCAGGTGGAATAGCACTCTTGTCATAAAACCTAATATTAATATTATTTATATACCTTGAGGCTAAATAAGAATGGCTCTGAACTCTGGGAAGATTCTGACTTAAAAAATGGCATGCACAATTAAACCTTGGATTTGAAAGATTTAATGGGGGAGAAAAAGGTTAAACAATGTTGCTATTTAGCCAGTAGGTGCAACACTTTATCTCCTTGTAAACTCAAAACAAACTCTAACACTTCTATTGGGTAATTATGGCATAACCCAAGTTCTGATAGTACATTAATTGGTTAACTATATTGAATTCTCTAACCAGGTTTCTTCAGGATTCCTTTCCTCCTTTAGTATTAAAACACTTTCCTGGTCAAGGATTTATTTTTCCTTACTATTAAATAGCTTCTAATGTACTAGAAGCTCTCTAATCATGAGGCCTGTCCTTTAAAATGGGTAATCCTTGGGGTCAGATAAGATAGATATGATTACTGGAGTTGATAAAGTTAAGTTGTAGTAAGAAATAACAATAAAAATGGGGACATAACAGACACTGAAGAATTCCTGAGAATTATTAGGTCTTACTACAAAAACCTGTAAGCCACAAAATTGGAAAATGTAAAAGATTTAAATAATTTTTTACATAGATATACCCAAATTAAATCAAGACCAGATGAGCAATTTAAATAGACCTATAAGCCATGAGGAAATAGAAGCTGTCATTAAAAACTTACCAACCAAAAAAATCTCAGGGCCAGACAGTTTTAGTGCAGACTTCTACCAGAACTTGCAAGAAGAGCTAATACCTATACTCCTCAAAGTGTTCCACACAATAGAAACAGTAAGTCATTGCCAAACACTTTTTATGAGGCTACAATTACCCTGATACCAAAACCGCACAAAGACTCAACCACGAAAGAGAACTAAAGACCAATCTTACTCATGAACATGGATGCAAAAGTTCTCAATAAATACTGGCAAACTGAATCCAAGAACACATTCATCCATCATGATCAAGTAGGCATCATCCCAGAGGTGCAGGGATGGTTCACCATATGAAAATCTATCAATGTAATCCATCATATAAATAAACTGAAAGAAAAAAAATATGATCATTTTATTAGATGCTTAAAAAACATTTGACAAAATTCAACATCTTTTCATGATAAAAGTCTTGGAGAGATTAGGGATACAAGGGTCATATCTAAATATAATAGAAACAAAATACAGCAAGCCAACAGCTAACATCAATTTAAATGGAGAGAAACTCAAAGCGATTCCACTACAATCAGGAACAAGACAAGATTGTCCACTCTCTCCATATCTCTTTAACATAGTTTTTGAAGTTTCGGCAAAAGCAATAAGACAACATAAGGAGATCAAGGGGATTCAAATTGGAAAAGAAAGGGTCAAACTTTTGTTATTTGCATATGATATTATAGTCTACATAAGTGACCCCAAAAACTCTACCAGAGAACTCCTATAGCTGATAAATACCTTCAGTAAAGTGGCAGAATACAAGATCAACTCAAAAAAAAAATTTAGCCCTCCTATACACAAAGGATAAGGAAGCTGAGAGAAAAGTCAGAGAAACATCACCTTTCACAATAGCCACAAATAACATAAAATATCTTGGGGTAACACTAATCAAGAAAGTGAAAGACCTATTTGACAAGAACTTTAAGTCTTTGAAAAAAGAAATTGAAGAGGATACCAGAAAATGAAAACATTTCCCATGCTCTTGGATAGGAAGGATCAACATAGTAAAAATGGCAATCCTACCAAAAGCAATCTATAGGTTCAATGCAATTTCCATCAAAATTCCAATACAATTCTTCACAGACCATGAAATAATCAACTTCATATGGAAAAACAAAAAGCCCAGGATAGAAAAAACAATCCTACACAATAAAGGAACTTCTGGAGGCATTACCATCCATGACTTCAAGTTCTATTACAGTAATGAAAACAGCTTGGTATCAGCATAAAAACAGAGACATTGACCAATGCAATCTTATGGACATGTTCAACTTCTTTAGCTATCAATGAAATGCAAATGAAAACAACTCTGAGATACCCTCTTATACACCAATGATAGCTTAATTGGAGAGGATGTGGAGTAAGGGTAATACTCATCCATTGCTGGTGAGAATGCATCATGTGCAACCACTTTGGAAATTAGTGTGGCAGTTTCTCAGAAAATTTTGACTCAACCTGCCTCAGGTTCCAGAAATACCACTCATGATACCCAAAAGATGCTCAGCCATATTTCAAAGGCATTTGTTCAACTATGTTTATAGCAGCATTATTTGTAATATCCAGAACCTGGAAACAACCTAGGTGCCCATCAACTGAATAATGGATAAAGTGTGGCACATTTATACTATAGTGTACTACTCAATGGTCAAAAACAATAACATCTTGAATTTTGCATACAAATGGTTGGAATTTGAAAACAGTATCTTGAGTGAGGTAACACAGACCCAAAAAAGTGAATATAGTTTGTATTCACTCATAAGTGGATATTAGCCATAAGCAAAAGACATTGTGCCTATAGTTTATGATATTAAAGTATCTAAGTAATAAGGTGAGCCCAAATAAAAAATATATAGACCCACCTGGAAATTGGAAATAGAGAAGATCACCTGACAAAATTGGAAGCATGGGGGCAGGAGATAGAAGGAAGGGGAGAAGGGGAGGGTCGAGATGGAGGAAGGACAGATATGAGAGCAAGGAAAGAGATATCTTGATTGAGGGAGCCATTATGGGGTTAACAAGAAACCTGGCTCTAGAAAAATTCTCAGGAATTCAGAAGGATGACCCCAGCTAAGAGCTTAAGCAACAGAGGAGAGGGTGCCTGAACTGGCCTTTCCTGTAATCAGACTGGTGATTACCTTAAATATCATCATAGAATCTTCATCCAACAATAGATGGAAACAGAGGCAGAGATCTGTCAGGGAACATTGTCCTAAGGATGTTTGCAGAAAGCCCCACTACCTTGAGAGCTGTTTGCTATTGGAATTTGCCTCACATCCCAACTATCTCAATAGCAGGGACCATTGTCCTAAGAATGTTTGCAGAGAGCCCCCACATCCCAACTACCTTGAGAGCTGTTTGTTAACGGAGCCACAAAAGGAATGTTTCCTCTTACCAGGTGTGCTGACTAGTGACCTTTGCTACCCCGGCAAAATTCCTTCTACCCCTCATCCCAAGCCAAATTCCTCCTCACTCAAGGGCTTTATAAGCTGCAACCATCACGCTAATAAAGAGAGGACTTGACAAGTGAATTTTGCTTGGTCTTGTTTCTCTCTCCCGCACATGTTCTCTCAGGTAGTGCCTCTTCAGACCCTGGAATAACTGGACCTGCTGGACAGGTCAGAGATCCACATTGGAGTACTGGACTGAGCTCCCAAGGTCCAGTTAAAGAGTAGAAGGAGTAACAGTATGAGCAAGGAGGTCAAGACCACTAAGACAGTTTCCATGAACTAATGAGAGCTACCAACTTTATCTGGATTGGGGGTGAACAAGCATGCGATCAAACTAGTCCCTCTGAATGTGGTTGACAGTGGTACTGGGATTTGTCTCTACTGCATGTACTGGCTTTTTGGGATCCTATTCTACTGTAGGAGGTCCTTCTGTCTATGTGTTGCTTTCATTGGTTAATAAAGAAACTGCTTTGGTCCTGTTGATAGGGCAGAACTTAGGTAGGCCAGGAAAATTAAATGGACTGCTGGGAGGAAAAAGGCAGAGTCATGTAGTGCCCTAAAGGCATGGATGGCCTTTAAGGTTTCAAAACCCCATGCCAAGCCTAAACTCTCTCTCTCTCTCTCTCTCTCTCTCTCTCTCTCTCTCTCTCTCTCTCTCTCTGTCTATGGATCCATGATAAGGGTGCAGCTCTTAGCTAATACTGCAACACCACACCTGTTACCTGCTGACATGACCACCCTGTGACTATTTTCCATGTCATAATCATAGCATACCAAGGCACTGAAACTATAAGCAAGTCCTCAGTTAAATGTTTCCTATGTTAGAGTTGCCTAGGTGATGGTGTTTCTTCACAGCAACAAAACAGTGACTGACAGATACTAAAAACTAGGAGATTAAAAAAAAATGACTAAGATCTGAAGGCTAGAGATACAGGTTATTTTATGGGAAAAGCAACTAAGTATCCTTTCCAAATAAAATTTTCATGGTATGTATCATATCAAAAGATAAAGTAATATGCATTTTATGTTTTGAAATGTTAAATTGCAGGAAAATATGATTTCATGATTAAAAACCTGAAAATGTATTTTAAAAGTGTATTATTTATTTATTGTATGTGAAGTGTATATATGAATGGGGGTGTGCACATGCTATGGCATCTGTAAGCCATCAGGTGAACTGTGTATCACTTGTCATTATGGGTTTCAGGGATTTAATTCAGGTTGTCAGTCTTACATGGAAAGTCCTTTTATTCACCAAACCATCTGGATAAACAGGCATAAGATTTTTCGACATGTAAATCTTAAAAAAATATGTTTACACAATAATGAGTCATGCTGGAAAAATTAAATACATTCAAATTGTCAAATTAAATAAGCCCTGGCCACTAGACCCCTAGCATGGAAAATATTTTCATGAGAAGCCTTATTTTCCTAAATAAAGTATTATTCTATATTACATGAAGAGTTAGTTCCTTGATATACATAATATATTGAGGGGTTACATCTTTATAGAGAATATCTAGAAATGTACGTATATACATATATAAGTGTATATTCTTTAAGAATTTAACATATTGGGTTTCTATTATATTTGTTCATATTCCAAACTACTACTACTAGGCCCACCTCCCCATCCCATACTTACAAAACTTTATATACTCATATTTTTATTAATTATCCATCCAATTAGTGCTGGCTATGTACTCATAGGTATGTGGCCACTGCCTCATGTTCCACATATGATTGACAGCATCCTGAAAGAAAATTAAATCTTCTCCCAGCAGCTATTAGTTACCGACATCGCCTCAAGTAGGAGTGGAACTTCATAGTTACACCCACATCCCCCATGCTAGTATTCTATCTAGCTTGTGCTTTCCCAAGGCCTGTGCATGCTATCACAACTGTTGTGAGTTCATATGCTTATTGTCCCTGCTGTGTCTGCAAAAGCACTGTTTCACTGCTTCTGACTCTTACAGTCTTTCGGGTTCTTCTTCTGCAATGACGTCTGTGCCTTAGTAAAAAGAGGTACAGTAGGGATGTGTTTCCCATGCTGAGAATTCTATAGCTTCTCATTTTGCAAACCGAGACAGTTACAGAAGTCTGCTAATCACCATCTTATTACACTGAGGAGGTTTTAGAATGTGACTTTCTACAGGTTGTTTTAATACTATATCCACAAATAATAGAAATAATGATCATAATAATAACAATAATAATAATAATAGTAAGTACTCATTTAGGGCCTATCATCTCTATGTACAGATATTTTGCTCTAATAGTAGTGCCAGGTATGAGTTTCATCTTTTAGTGTCTAATTGAGGTTTGTTCCTCCCATTATAGAATAACCGTATTTTATATATTGTATGTATTTGTTTAAGATGCTTCTGCAGTTGTAAATTTTCACATATATTTTAAAGAAGTTCTTTATTGTTAGTTATTCTTTCCCATAATCCTTCCTCTAAATTTCATGCCCATCTTATATCCCATTTGACCCTTCTTGTTCAATTGTTCCACATTTCTCCTTCTATCACTTTGTTCTATCTTCCTTCTTTTGAAGGCCTTCTCCAGAGAAAGCTCTCTCCTGTATCTGTACTAATTCTCTGACCTTGTCGTGTATTCCAAATGAAACATACACATATGAAAAGTCAAAAGTCAAAACTAACATCCACAAATGAAAGAAAACATGATTTGCTTCATTCTGTGTTGGGGCAATCTTACTTAAAATGCTTGTTTAAAGTCCTATATGCTTATCTGCAATGTTCATAATTTCATTCTGAATAATATATGAATGGGTATTCTATTGTGTAAATTAATTACTAGCTTATTACTTATTCATCTGTACTTGGATATCTAGGTTATTTCCAATTTTGATTATTTTTAATATAGCAGTAATGACTATGATCAAGTATCTTTATAGTCAAATAGAGTGTTTGAGGCATGCGCCAAAGATTTGTGTGGCTCGATTTTGTGACAAATTTTCTTCAACCTTACTGAGAAACCTCTGTACTTGTTTGCATAATGGTTTTATCAGTTTGGACTCCAACCAGCAAGCTAATTGGTGTCCCTTTTTCCCCCATATCCACACTAGAACTTGCTGTTATTTGTTTTAGTTTTCTCTTAGGTGAACTGACTAGGGTAAAATGAATCCTTAAAGATGTCTTAATTTGCACTTCCTCAGTGGATGAGGGTGTTTCTGTGTTCTACATCAACCTGCTGATGCCCTTTCTCCAGGTACTCTAGACTCACACTTCCTTCTTCAAAGTTACCTTCTAGTGGAAACTTCCAGTGAAAGATGGTGAAATATGTCTAATTTTATGTTTATTTTATGAAAAGGAAATAAAACAATATGTAAATATTATAGATTGTATTGGTTTCCCATATTAAGAATAAGAAAATACACTTATAGGACATAATGCTGGCCATATCCTACCACTACAGCTCTGGAAGAATATTTCTGCTTGGCAGGAGGTCATGCTTGCACTAGAAACCTCAGAAACCCTAGGAAACCTAGTTATCTGGAACTTCAAAGAGCACACTAGTTCCCAAAACTCCATAACCCTAGAGGCAACATGAACACTTAAAAATCTCAGAGGTCATTCAGCCTAACAAAGTCCAGCCGAAATACAATACTGGAACTGAAGACTCTCTGGGCACCTCAGGTCAGAAGAGCAGAGAGGAAATATAACACAATGGAAAAACATCCATCCAACAAAGATAAACTCAGAAATAAGCACACAGACCTACAATAACCTTAAACTAAGATGACTAGAGGACTGCATAAGAAAACAATCATCAACACTCACAACAATATGGTACCACCAGAACATAGCTATCCTACTGCAGCAAGTCTTAGATATTCCAATGTAGCTGAAGCACAAGAAAAGGCCATGAATCCAATCTTATGAAGATCAAGAAGGTCCTTAAAGATTAAATGAACAAATCATTTAAATAAATCCAGGAAAACACAAACAGGTAAAGGAAACGAATAAAACTGTTCAAGACCTGAAAATGGAAATAGAAATAATAAAGAAAACACAAACTGAGGGATTCCTGGGGAGGGAAAATCTAGAGAAGCAAACAGGAACTACAGATGCAAGCATCACCAATAAAATAATATAGATGGAAGAGAGACTCTCATGTGTTGAAGATACAATGAAAGTAATTGATGCATAGGCCAATAAATGCTGAATCTAAAAATTTTCTGGATAAGCATAAGGACGTATGGTACATTGTAAAATGACAAAACCTAAGAATAAGAGAAATGAAAGAAGGAAAAGAATTTCAGCTCAAAGGCCAAGAAAATATTTTCAACAAAATAAAAGAAAAAAATTGTGTAGCCTAAAAAAGAACACACCTATAAAGGTATAGGAAGTTTAAAGAATGTAAAATAGATTGGACAAAAAAGACAGTTCTGCCACTATATAATAATCAAAACACCTATTGTACAGAACAAAGAAAGAATATTTAAAGCTGTAGGGGGGAAAGATCAATTAACATATAAAGGCAGATCTATTAGAGTTACACCTGACTTCTCAACAGAGACTCTAAAAGCCAGAAGAGCCTGGAAAGATAGATGTCTTGCAGACTCTAAGAGACTACAGATGTCAGCCCAAACTGCTATTCCTAGCAAAGCTTAAAATTACCATAGATGGGGAAACAAGATAGTCCATGTCAAAGTCAAGTTAAAATGTTATCTGTTCACAAATTCAGCTGCACAGAAGGAAAACTCCATCCAAATGAGGTTAATTCTACTCAAGAAAACAAAGAAAATATTTTTATAAGAGCAAAATCAAAAAAAAGGAACACATGTCACACATATGTACACACACACAGATACACATTTAACAACATCACCACCAACAAATATAACAGGAATAAACAACATATTTCAATATCAGTGGACTCAATTTCCTCATAAAAAGACATAGAATAACAAAATACAAGAAGTATCATCCCTTCTACTGCATACAATAAACTCACCTCAACATCAAAGATTGACATTACCTCAGAGTAAAGGGATGGAAAAAGATTTTCTAAGCAAACAGACACAAAAAACTAACTGATGTAGCCATTCTAACAGCTAACAAAACAGACTTCAAAAAATTAATCAAAGGAGATGGAGAGAACACTTCATATTTATCAAAGAAAAACCCACAAAGATAACATCTCAGGTCTGAACATCTATGGCAAATGTCATATTTTATTTGTAAAAAAAATTCATTAGAGCTTAAATCACATGAAACCCCTAACATTAAGATTGAGAGACTTTAACACCTCACTTTCATCAATTCATAGGCCATTCAGACAGAAACTAAACAGAAATAATGGAGCTAACAGACATTATGAGTCAACTGGACCTAACAGATATCTACAAAACATTTCACCCACCCACACTAGAATAGCCCTTTACCATAGCACCTCAAGGAACCTTCTCCCAAACTAACCACCAACTAGGTCACAAAGCCAGTCTCAAAAAATAATAAAAAATAGAAATAGCTCTCTGTATTTTATCATACCACCATGAATTGAAACTGGATTTTAACAACAGAAAAAAGAGAAAGCGTACAAACTTGCAGAAACTCAACAATTCTCTGCTGAATGACCACTGGGTCAAGAAAGAAATAAAGAAGAAATTAAAGCCTTCCTAGATTCAAGGAAAAGGAATGCACAACATAATCAAACTTATGGTACACTATGAAAGTGGTGTTAAGAGGAAAGTTCATAGCGCTAAGCTCTTTCATAAAGAAATTCTATCTCCAACTAATAACAGCACACCTTAAAGCTCTAGAACAAAAACAAGCAAACACACCCAAAAGGAGTTGACTCCTGAAAATAATCTAATTGAGTGTTGAAATCAATATAATAGAAACAAAGAGAATGACACAAAGAATCAATGAAAAAAAGAATTAATTCTTTGAGAACATCAAGAAGGCAAACTTTTATTCAAGCTAACTGATAGGCAGATGAAGAATATCCAAATGAACAAAATCAGAAACAAAGGGGGTATTACAACAGACACAGACAAGATCTACAAGATGATTAGGTCATACTGTAAAAACTCATACTCCACAAAATTGGAAGACAACTGGAATTGGGGAGCAATTTGGGGCAAGTTAGAAACCTAATGCAATGGAAACTCCCAGAAATCTATGAAGGTGACCCCTAGTTTAGACTCCTAATAATGGGTGATATGGAGTCTGAACTACTTATCTCTTATAACAATGTAAGACTTCCAGTGGAGATATTGATACATAACCCTGGAGCATAACTTTTGACCTACAAATTGTCATGCCTACAAGATGTGCTGGTGCAAGGGAGCTGAAGTATTTGTGTGAGTGGCCAATCAATGGCTGGTACAGCTCGAGACACATACCATGATAAGGAGCCAATCCCTGCCAGTGCTAGGACACATAGGCTTGACAGCCCAGAGACAGGATAGAACCAAATATGACTAGGATTAAGAAAGTCAATAAAATGATTCCTAATGATATTCTGCTGTACTCAGAGATTGGTGCTTAGCTCAAATGTCATCAAGAAGCTTCATCCAACAACTTATGGAAATAGATGCAGAGACACATAGCCAAACATTAGGGCAAGCTTGGGGTATCTTGCAAAAGAGAAAGAAGGAGGATTTTAGGAGCTAGAGGGATCAAGGACACCACAGGAAAACCCACAAAATCAACTAACTTCCGGTCATAGGAGTGCACAGAGTCTGAACGGTCAACCAGGGAGCCTACATGGGACTGGCCTAGCCCCTCTGCATATATGTTACAGTTTTGTAGCTTGATCTTCTTGTGAGAAAACTAACAGGTGGAGTAGGGGCTATATCTGCCTCTTTTGCTGAATTTTGGGACCTATGTTTTCATACTGAGTTTCCTTTTCCAGCCTCGATCTGAGGGGAGGTGACTAGTCTTACTAGAACATGATATGCCATGTTTGGTTGATACCCACGGGAGGACCACTCTTTTCAGAAGCGAAATAGAGGATATAGATGGGCAGGCAAAAGGGGTAGGAGAAGGACTGGGAGAAGAGGGAGGGAAATCTGTGGTCAGGCTACAAACACAAAATAATACTATTAATAAAATTAAATAAAAATAACATGATGCGTATAGGTCAATATTTTAAAACTGTTCATTTGTCTGTCCTGCACCTATACACCAAGAGGATGTATTTTATGGCAGAAAGTTAAATAAAGGGATTTTTAAAGTTTTGTTTCTATTGATGACTAAAGTCAGGAAAGGACTTATTTCAGATTACAGTCATATTCCAGCATGAAGGTAATCAGGGAAAGAACTCAAGGCAGAAACCTGGAGGCAGGTACTGAAGTAGAGACTACGGAGAAACACTGGATTGCTTTTTATGGCCTGGTAAGCCTGTTTTCGTATATAAGCCAAAACTACTTAGCCAGGGATGGCACTCTTGCCAGTGGGTTGGGTCTTCTGTGTTAATAATTAATGAAGAAAATGACCAATAGACTTGAGGTTCCTCTTCCCAGATAATGTTAGCCTGGAACAAATTGACAAAAAGCTAACCAGGACTATTGACCCTTATCAGCTTTCTATTTCTCTTAAACCATAGAATTACCCTTTTTGTTTGTTTCCAAGATGCCATGTCAGTATTAATATTAACAACAATTATATAAAAGAATATAACTTTAAAAACCCACGGTTATTAAAAGTTCAATTACTCTAAAAATTCAAGATCTCTCTCTAAAAATCCAATCTTTTACCCATAGTATTCTTTAAATTCCAAAGTAAGATATATATCTCATTCTAACAGAGACTATTATCTATGGTGTAGTTACATAATATGAACAAACCAAAACAAGCAAATTAAATAGTGCAAATTAAATCCTGTAACTCAATGTTCCATGCTTGGGATTTTTCTCTATACCTCATTACCTCCAAAGGCTTCTGAAGCTATAATATTTAGGTGTTGCCATTCACAACACATATAGCTCATCTCATAGACCCAGGCTGGTTCTCTTCCATGGGTACTTCTGTTCTTGTCATTTACATCAAGTCCATGTGTGAAATAGTGGCATAAATATTTGAGAGTAACAAACATACTTCTGGTTGGATTAAAAGCCTGCTCCACTGAATGAATCTATTTCTGGTCCTGTAAATGTGACTAAGAACCTAGAGTTGAGGAGTTGGGAAATACCAGAGGTGAACCAACTACTAATATTATGCTATATAAACATAACTATTATCTTGATCTCTGAATTTGTCTTTAGTTTGGTGTGGCTCTGAGGGCTCATCAGATAAGCTTTTTTTGTATAGTTAACAGTAGTAAACATAGAAAGTCACAATGGTCAAAGTACAAAGAATGGAGTGCTCAGTCACAAATGTGACATCTCTATCATACCCCATTCCTATGGTTAGGAACTATCATGGAAGAAGAAGCAGAAAGAAAACTGGAGAAACACATCTTTCCTCTTGACTTTACACAACTGTTTTACTCATGAACTCACAGCAGTTACGTTTGTCATCTCAACACCTTTACAGCTTCAAGCCAGTCAACAGTCTAGCATAGAATGGGAAGAGGACTCATTTAACTGAGGAGCAATGTGAAATTGGTGGCTTCTGGAAAGAGGGGGGGGGGTCAGTTATGTTTAATTGTGAATCTCACACTGTGGAATATATATGGACAATACCAATTTGAGTCAATGAGTCATATGTATAAAAATGTCCCAAATTAAAGGCGAGTGAGAAGATATGGTGAGTCTGGGAGAAACTGTGTAGAGAAATCATGGATGAAAATGATCAAAATTAATTATATGCAGTTTCAAAAAATTTATAAATTATATTTATAGAATATAAAATATATTTCCTATGAATATATTAAACAGAAGAGCTCAAAATTTGAAAGTAGGTGTGGGAAGGATGGACTTGTGCAGAGTCCAAATGAGGAGGTTGTAGCAGGTGTTGAGCTAAATACAATCCAAATACAGAATTCATAAAAAATTCTATATTAAAACACTTTACATGCTGAATTAGTATTCTACTATATTTTCTTTGTTATATAATGTCTTATATTCTATTTGAATAAAAACTTGAAATTTGTTAAATATTCTTGTAAACAATTTTTATTCATTATATATGATCTCAGGGATATAATATATAATAAACTAGTAGAAAATTATATCTTCTAGGCTTTGCTTGTATGTAGTTATTTGTTTATTAACAGAGGAATGATCGACAAAACAAACTTGCACTCAGTTAGTTGCTCAAAGTGTCACTTTTAGTAAATAATAAGGACTAGGATTAGACACTTTATCTGCCTCAGATTATGTATACGGCAATTGGTAAGAGAATACAATTAATGGCAAATATAAATTTATAACTGACTAAATAAAAGGCCAAAGTAAACATCAGCTTTGAGTCCTCTCCAATTATACTTGATTAATGAAACAGTAAGAAAATGTACTGGGAGCTTATCTACAGTATTTATAACTCACATAAATCACTGACTAAATTGGTTATTTCCTTGTAAAACATACTGGAAGTGTGAACAGAACATTACAGCATTGCTTTTTTTTCAATAGATGTCAGAACTATATTGATTTTCCCTTACGTACATAATAATGCAAGACGATGTTAAAAAGAAATTATTGGGATTCTTTGGTGTGAGCTAAGGCTTTAAGCCTCAACAGACCAAATCAAAATAGAGTCACTCATGCAGTGCTTCTAGATCACTAAACTCAATCTGGATTGTTTATCTGGACTTCTGAGAAGACATGAGAGCTGCTAGCTGGCCTTGCAAACAGCAAATCTTCAGGGAGAATGATATTTTCTGAGAAATATATTCTAAATTAACTAGCTGTCTGTATACAGTATTTTTTTAAAAAATTAACTACTGCTCCACAGTAGAAATACTTCATGTATCATGATTCATCAAAACAAAATCCATAACATTTAACTAAATCTGTTGAAATTTTATCTTTTAGCATCATTTTAGTAAAAACCTTTGCAGAATTCCCATCTTTAAAACATTTTATTCTGGGGCTGTTGAGATGATTCAGTGAGTAAAAACACACTTTTGATTTGTAAATCTGAAGATCTTAGATAGAATTTCCAGCACCGGCCTAAACAAACTTGGCATGATTGTACATATCTGTAACCCTGGTTCCTGGGGAGACATGGTCAGGTTAATTCCCAGAACTGGATGGCCAGATAATTTATCTAAAATTGTGAGCTTCCAGTTCAGTGAGACCTTGTTTCAAGGCAATAAACCAGAGGGAATATAAGAAGACACCAAATATCTACATCTGATCTCCACATACATGCAACTACACAGTCATATGCACACACAGACACATGCACACACACACACACACACCACATACCACACAAACTCCATTCTAGAGTTTTGTGGTTTTGGTAATCATCAATACCAAATATTGTATAGGCAGATATATAGACAAATGCAATATTAAAACTGTTAAGTGCTCAATACAATAACCTCTGATTTAACTTTCATGAGAAATCAGTAAATTTTTTCTTTTAAAAGAAACTGCTTTGAATGAGGAAAATGGGGGGTAGTATTAAGTAATCTCAAGTTCTCATCCATAAACTAGGAAGGCTTTTTGTTTAGTGATATGGGGTAAACATGCGGAAATAATTGGAGCATAACATTGGAAACACACAGAAAATATATGATGAAATTGTCAATTTATTTTCATACTATAATGTTTTCTAGGACAATATTAATCAATATTTTAAAAACATTATTGTTCTTTGTTATTTGCTTATGTCAAGAGTTTTACTATATATTTTAGGTGTTAAACTTGCTATTGATTTTTCAAGGGTTTACTCTTTGGAAGTAAAGCAAGATGGCAACTGAGAAAGTCTCTGGAGTCTCTCTAGACACTAAAATAGAAAATAATACTTTTGTCAGGCCATTGAAAGTACAGAAAATCAAAACAAAGTTGGATTATAGGAAATTTAAAATGTTCTACACAGAAAAGGAATCAATAGAGTGAAGCAAAACCTCACGTAATGAGAAAAAGTATTTATATAAACACATCTGAAAAACAGCTGATATAAAATATGTAAGGAACTACAAAAATTCAGCAACAAACTCAGTAAAATAAAAAATCACTGTTAAAAATGGGAATAAACAAAATAAACATTTTTCAAAAACTATATACAAGTCAACAACAGATGTAGGGAAAATGCATAAAGCAACTTATCTTCAGAGAAATTCAAGTTGCACTCGAGCAACAAAGTTTACTATAAAAAGATTAAATATAAATAACGGCAAGGATATGAAAGAATACTTTGGGGATATATATTTTTATGTATAATAATTTATGTAACTTTAGCAGAGAGGTGCTGCTTATGTAATTGCTGTGAAGTTGAACAGTCATTATACTTAAGTTTTCCACTCTTCCAAAGCTTGTAAGACCACCAGTACTGCACGGCTTTATTCTGAGATAGAAAGGTGCTGTCAAGTGTGACAGCTTCATTCAGTGCCATATATACAGCATATTCTAAACAAATGTTCTTAGAATAAACAAGCAAATAAGTTTATATATACTTAGAAACTGAAGAGTCAGTTACTAAAATAATTATTTATACATCTACCTTTTCTAGTTTTATGGTGCATACAATTTTAACAAAGTCAAATTCAATTCAATTCAAGTTACATTAACAGAATGAAAGATATAAGTCACACATTTACATTTGTCTTAAAACATGCAATAGCTTTGAATATAATTCACTGCCCAATGTTGAAAGACTCTTACTAACTTTGACATAATAACAGATTTTTAAAATTAAAACGCATCTACAAAATCCTACAGCAAATATACTCTAATAAAATATTAAAAGATATCTCAAAATATTTTAAAGAGGTAGTATTATTTCTTGAAAATAATATTTAATATTGTGAAAAAGTACTTGTTAAAGCAGAAAACAATGTAAATAAATATAAAATATAGGGAAGGTAGAAAATTTATTTGTGTACATAGAAATGAAACATCTATGTTACAGAAAAAGTACTAGAATGTGTGTTCAATTTACAAACCTGATTTACACACACACACACACACACACACACACACACACACACACACACACATATATGTTTAGAAGTCATTTTATTTTATATATAGCAAAGCATTTACATATTACTTAGGGAATGAGTAGTTTTCAATATATATAGAAACACCAAATACCTATAACAAATCCTAAAATGTGTAACTGTAAGGCTCTCAGTAGTGAATAATATGACTGGTCTAAGTCAAGGAAAATTGAATATATAATGACAAGAATTATTTTTATTTGGATAATTATAGTGTTATTAGTATCCTTAACAAATTCCCATCACATTTTATTTTTATTTTTTTTGTGAAAATACATTAGGAAATAATAAAGTTTCTATAATAGTTAAACAGAATCGGGAAAAGAATACCTTAATAAATGAAAAGGAAGAATTCACAATACCATGGTATATCAACACTATATGCACACAATACTTAATGTAATAATGATGAAAAGATATTATACAAGATACAATATGATCATAGGCTTATATTATTAAAACCGTATACTTTCTGATAAAGGAAAATTATTAGGTGGTACCTAGCCCATACACTTTGTTCCTGTTAAGAAACCCAAGTCAGTCTGCTTCAAGAATTTTGGATCCTCATGAGAAATCAAATCCATAAATAATGGCCATAAAATAATGAAAGAAATTAGAGACCAAAGATGTGGAATATATTCAAACTATGAGGAAAAATACCTTATAAATTCTGGAAAAGTGATTTCTATTAACATACAAGAGGGCCACAGAACATCAAATAGACCTGAAAGCCAACAAACAAACAAAAGCCAAGAAAAAGCAACACAGAAAACCCTGTCTATCCCATATTACAATGAAAACATAAATCATACAGTACGATGAATAGGCATTGATCGAAAGATGCAAGAGACTAGAGCAAATAACACATAAAGGCAGACCAGCCAGAATAACTGCCAGTTTCTCAATGGAAACTTTAAAAGCCAGAAGGTCTCAGAGAAATATCTTTTAAGTTTTGAGAGAACATAGATGCTACCCCAGACTATTTTAGCCAGCATGAAGTATCCATCATAACCGACAAAGTCTTCACATGACAAAAAGATTCTAACTGAAATTATGACCACTAAGCAGCACTATAGAGAATGCTGGATACTTCAACTCAAGGGAAGAATAAACTCACCCAAGAGCTTACAAGATAAAAATAAATGATGCTAAGTAAGAGTAACAAAACAAAATAACACAAAATCAACAAAATGACAGCAATTAATTCACATCTTTCAAGAGTAGCTCTGAAAATTAGTGAGCTCAGTTCTCTCGTCAAATAATTCAGGCTTGCTTAATCAGAGAACAGTATCTACCTTTTTGTCTGCAGAAACATACTTGGTATTCAAGGATGCAGACATGCTGCCCTGGGATGAATTGGTGCAGAAAAAAGTTTCCTAAGAAAGTGGAAAACAAGCAAGCATCTCTATTTTAATCTGACCAAATATACTCGAAGCTTTACTAATTAGGAAAGATGAAGATCCCTTTAAATTTGATAAAGTCAGAAATCCCCAAGGATAATATCATAATTGTAACCATATATACACCAACTCTAGTGTTCTCATTATCATAAAATATTAGTCATAGATTAACAAAAACACAGTAATAACAGCTGACTCAGTTTTATCAAATAGAGATATAATCTCATCAAAAAAGATAAAGACATGTTGAAACTTAATAACATCATTCACCAAATGGACCAAATAGACATCTACATAATATTCCATCCTATCACTACAGAATATTCCATCTTAGTAGTGTTGCAGTCCATAGGAGATTCCCTAAAACATATCACATATTGGTCCAGAAAGTGAGTCTTAAAATATTTAAGACAATTGAAATTTCTCTACTCATTCTTTTTGACAAATGAATAAAGCTTGAGACTACCCTGTTGTATCTAAAAAAGAAGGATGAAAAAATTCTGATAAAATACTTGGAATCCTAGTATGGGAATCAAAAAGCACATTTACTAAAATTAATGCCAGTTTATTTCAGAAGTGGTATAATATGCTCAACTGATTAAATGTAATGAATCACATAAAATGACTTAAGGACAAAATTCATAAGATCATTGCAACAGGTGCACAAAAATCTTTGACAAAACCTAGCATTCTTTCATGTTAAATGTTGTACAGACAAAAACACACACTCTTTTCTGAAGAGCTCAGATATCATTACACAAGAGTGGGCAGAAAGATTTTAGGAGCCAGAAACAATGGACAGCTACAAGGAAATAGTGTTTTTCAGACCTAATAGGGCAGTTGAAAAAGGAATTTACAGTGATTGTGATAGAACGGTATAAAACACACACAAGTCAAGACACACATGATGCCAACATAGTCCTAGAAATGTGGCATGAAATTTTACCCACAGCTGAGGAAACATTGGGGAAATATTAGCATTTGTTACCTGCTGAAAGAGGGAGAGTCAATCTTTTTAAGGATTTGACTTCCTGGTAGGGCAATGTAAACAGAGATTATGTGTTGTTTTCCTGGCTGCTCTTACATCTTAAATTAACCCATTTCTATCAATCTATGCTTCACCATGAGGCTGTGGCCTACCAGTAAGTTTTCAGTATCCTTCTCCTTCAGCAGCTACATGGCATCTCTCCAACTTACCTACAATTTCTATATATCTCTGTTCAAATTTTCTGCCTTGCTTTACTCTGCCAATCCATTGACCAGAATAGCTTTATTCATTATTTAATAAAAGCAACACATATATTGAAGGACATCCTACATCATCTTCCTATTTCTGTCTAAATAAAAGGAAGGCCTTAACATTAACATAGTAAAATTACATATAACAAAATTTATCAAAAAAGAATTAAAGTTACTGTATTTACTCTATTTGTATTTGGCAAAATTAAAGAAAATATCCCTTCTACTTTATCTATATTTAATTATTAAAACCCTTTTCATAATAAAACGAGAAAGGTTGTCCCCTAGCAGCACTTTATTTCCCCGCAAAGAAGACAGAAGACAAATGGGCTCACAACAACCATCCATCTGCAATTTGCTGCAACTGTCAAGTGCTGACCACTTGGCACAACTGTCTTTCATCTAAACTAAAGATCTCCAGATGTAAACAGAAGCACTGGAATCGACAGCCTAGCTGCTTAGGTCAAGGTAGGCCTGTCTTCCTACAGATTTCTTAGCCCACAGGATTTTCTGGAGGCTGCCAGGCCCTGCACTAAATAGCAAAAAGCAAATACAACCTTCAGTGACTATGGAGGACCCTGAAGAGTAGCTCTGGGTGCCAACCAAGTAAGTTCTCTGTCATCTATTAATCAGTAACTCAAGGAAAATTTTGTCCTTCTCAAAGATCTCTGGTGCAGTTTGACAGCTGAGAGGTTTTGTCAGTTTTAAAGGACAACCTCACCAAACAAATTTCAGATCAAATTTCTCTCTCATGTTGCCTTCCATAGTCTTAAAAATACTTTTCATTGTGCAAAAATATCTGTCACAGTCATTTTGACAAAAATATGCTAATGTTTGTACAATGTGTATGTCTAAAACTTCTGTTTTCACAAACCCAAAGAATTCTTGTGAGTTCCAGGGACCCAAATTGAAGAATCCACTTTAAACAGGTCAGATACATCTCCCTCAATTCCCTGGTCCTATTTTTCCCCTTAATTTAACTTTCTCCTTTGTTCTGTCAATACATTAAACAGGTGTAAGAGACACCAGACATTTCCATACCACAATCACCAGACAGGAGCAAAGAGACCAGCTATGCCAGGATATGGCCAGCACCCAGCCTTCTCAGGTTCCCCCCAAAGATGATGCCCACAAATAAGTAGGAAAAAGTCTTTAGAATCTGCTGCCTCAATTTCTTTAACCTGTGGTGCCTAACCTCTTGCCTTTTTATTATAAAAAAGATATGGGAATGTAGTTATCTGTTCAGTCTTTTTAAGAGACAAGCCATGCCCACTCCCTCCCATTCTGCTGAGACAGGCCAATCTTCAGCTTCCAGACTGAGTTCTTTCTTTTTTCCATCTCCTTATCAAAGAGACAGCTTCTGTCTCTCCCCATTTCTCCCCTTCTCCCACTTCTGTCTCCTCTCTCTCTCTTTCTGTCTCTCTCTCTCTCTTTCTCTATCTCTCTCTCTGCTCTTTTCCCCTTTTTCCTTCCCTTCCATAAACCCACCTAATAAATATCCAATCTCACTCTGCACGGTGTGCCTATCTATCTGTATCTTGCCTGCTGCCACCATATGGCTTGCTGCTGGGGACCAGCCACCTTCAGAGACCTGCGGCATGTTCTCATGCACAGGCACTGGCTAGGACTGGCTGCTCTCAGGATCCCCTGCCCACTACCTGCTGCCACAAGGATTCCTGCAGCAATTTTTAATAATCCATTACAACCAGCATGCTGAGCTGCACGTCTGATACAAAGGCAAAATGACTAGTGGTGAAACCCAAGGAAAGCTTGCAGGTTTTTTTATATAAATCTGAATTAATTCCAAAAAAAATAGTCACTGTGATTCTTCTATCTAGGATTGGTTTATGCAAATGACAATCATATTAGTACATTTCTAATTGGTTAGTGCTAGCGGAGGTGGGCTAAAGCTATAGCTTTTACTTTCTTGGACAAATCTGGACAAATCACAGGCTTTGTCCTTATTTAGTTATTGCCAGGAGAAACCTAGGGAGTAGGGAAAGGGAATTGGCCCTGATCTAGTACTTGCAGTTCCCCTTGGCTTCATTGTCTAGAGGTGTTGGTAATTGAATTCCCTTTGTTTATGTCTTCCTCAGAAACTGACTTGTCCAATTTCAGGAGACTGGAACTGAGGCCTATTCCTAACTCAATTATTAGCCATCTGTCATGATATTTGTCTGTCCCTCTCAGAGGTACTACCATTGATGAACAAGCCCGCATCTGTCTTAGACTTAAAAGCCATTTTATAGTACATAAAAACTAAGCTCATTCATGTTTATAGTTAAATCTCTGATTCTCAAGAACTGGGCTATGCTCCACCTTTCATTTTAGCAACAAATGGTTCTTTGCTACCTGCTCCAGTAAATGTCAACCATGTCTCTGTTTCAGAAAGTTATTATAACCATGTTACAACCTTACCTCTGTTTCTAAAGGTTGTTATGACCATCTCATTATGTTCTTCTTCTGTAACTCCACTTATTTTGCTTTAAAAAGCCCTACCCCCTACTCCTAGAGTATAAAACCCCTCATCTTCTCCATCTCCAGTGTGGATTTCTTAAATCCTGTCTTAGGTGGAGGCAGCCTATGTACAGAAATAATAATGTTTACTTAATTAATTTGGCCATGATAATTTGAGTCAGTGATCTTTCTCCTTATATCTTTGAAATTAGCACCATACCTGATTTGAAATAATCTATAAAACTGTAGTAATAAAAACATAATTGTGCCAGCACGAAAGAAAATAGTAAGATAGATGGAAAGAAATAGAACAATCAACTAGAAATCCTGACAATTACAGCAATTTACTTTTAACACACACCAAATATATATATATATATATATATATATATATATATATATATATATATATATATATATATATATATATATCACACATTGGATGAAAGGCATCTTCAACAAACAATATTGGGAAAACTGGATGCTTATGTAGAATAATGAAATCTAAACTAATTTTTACCCTACACAAAACCAACACCATATGAATCAATGAGTTTATTATAATTCCAAAACTCTGAACCTGGTATAAGAAAGGGTTCAGAGCATGCTATAGTATGTAGATGTAGATAAGGACTTAATATTAGGATTGTGGTTCATTAGGAAATAAAGCCAACTAGGAACAAATAGGAGTTTATAAAACTATAAGGCATCTACATAATCAAAGAAGATAGTCAGTTGAGTGAGAAAAGACCCTACAAAGTAGGAGATAATCTTTGCCAAAATCCAATAAAGAATTAATTTCTAGAATATATAAAGAGATAAAACAAAACATCAAGACAAATAAACAGCCTCATTAATATAAGCTATAGATATGAACAGAAAATTCATGAAGAATAAATATAATTGAACTCTATATAATTTAAAATGTGTTCAGCACCACCAGTATTCATGAAAATGCAAATCAAAACTGTCCTGACCTTCTCTCGCATCCCCATCAGAGCTTTGAAGCCATCAAATGACAATAAATTCTGGGGAGAAAGCAAAGAGAGAAGGAATCTCATCTGTTGCTGGTGACATGATACAGCCACTATGGAAACTAGGATGTAGATCAAACAAAAAACAGAAGGCAGAACTACTATATGACCCAGCTATTTCACTTTTGAAGGTATACCCTAAAGAGTGTTATTTTCTGTAGACATACCATATTCAATGCCACTCTATGAGCAATAGGCAGAAAATGGAATCAGTCTAGATGTCTACCAACTGATGGATGCATTGAGAAAATATGAGACAAACAAAACAGAATTTAATTCCTTTTTTTGTTTGTTTGTTTGTTTTTCGAGACAGGGTTTCTCTGTAGCTTTGGTGCCCGTCCCGGAACTAGATCTTGTAGACCAGGCTGGCCTCGAACTCCCAGAGATCTGCCTGCCTCTGTCTCCTGAGTGCTGGGATTAAAGGCGTGCGCCACCACCACCCGGCCTTAATTCTCCTTTAAATAAAATTTAATTATGACATTTGCAGATAACTAGATGAAACTTGAAAGATGTACTGAGTGAAGTAACCTAGGCATAGAAACACAAATTTTATATTTTTCCTCATATGAAGATCCTAACTTTGTATCTATATTTGTATGCTTAACTTAAAGTGCCTATAGAAGTAAGGGGAACTAGAAAAGGGAATGTCTCAAGGGTGATTATAGAATAACACAGGCGATATGATAATGGAGAGAAAGAATACTAGATATGAAAAGATTTAAGCAAGGAGCTTTTGGAGAATACGGGAGATGAGAAAAATTCAAGGGTAACCCAAATGAAACAGGGTGTGTTTGAGGTAAGCCATAGGTATCTGAAAGCACGATCTACTGTCTTGTAACAAAAAGTAAAAATATTTATTTTTAGGGGCATTCAGTTCCTGGATTGTGATGCTTCCTTATAAATTTTTGTTTAGGGGGATCCCTAAGATTCCCCAAGCAAAACAAACTCTTGATATTCCTTTTGTCTGCCATCAGAATCAGATAAAATCCTGTCTGAAGATACCATTTACCTTAGACACAGGATAAAGAAAAATCAAGCTGGAACTGAATCATTAGAAGTTTCCTTCCTACTAACTCGCATTTATAGTGCTGTGAAATTCTGTCAAGGTTTCTTGGACAGAAAATTCTTCAATAGACTTTGCCACTAAGAATCTTACCATTAGTGAGAACACTCTGCCAGGTGAGATATGGCAAGTTGTGTAAATAGAATTACTATAGGGCTAACAAACTTCTTCCTGATTTGAGTGTGAGAACTACTTTACAAGATAAGACCCAACCCTGATTTTAAAACAAGGAGGAGAGCCCCAGTTGCCTAATGGATAAGGCATTGGCCTGCTAAAACAAGGAGGGCTGACTGAGAAGCCAAGGACAATGGCACTGGGTTTTGATCCTACTGCATATACTGGCTTTGTGGGAGCCTAGTCTGTTTGGATGCTCACCTTCTTAGACCTGGATGGAGGGGAGAGGACCTTGGACTTCCCACAGGGCAGGGAACCCTGACTGCTCTTTGCACTGGAGAGGGAGGTGGAAGGGGATGGGGGGAAGGGAAGGGAAATGGGAGGAGGGGAGGAGGTGGAAATTTTTAAGAAAAAATAAAAAAAACATCTATGGCAGAAGAGATTATGGGTCCTAGGGTGGAATTTAATATAATACTAAATTAATAATTTAATGCAAGTTAGTATATCTCCAAGCTTCATTCTAAACCTAGTTTTGTTTTTGTGAGGCAACACAGGGAGATAGAGACAGAGACCCACATCAGAGTACTGGACTGAGCTCCCAAGGTCCAGTTGAAGAGCAGAAGGGGGAAGAATATGAGCAAGGAAGTCAGGACCTTGAGACAGAGTGCCTGATCTAATGGGAGCTCACCAAGGCCAGCTGGACTAGGACTGAATGAGCATGTGATCAAACTGGACTCTCTGAATGTGGCTGACAATTGGGGTAGACTGAGAAGCCAATGATAATGGCATTGGGATTTGTCTCTACTGCATGTACTGGCTTTTTGGGGTCCTAGTCTATTTGGATGCATACCTTCCTAAGGCTGGATGGAGGGGTGAGGGCCTTGGACTTCCCACAGGGCAGGGTACCCTGCCCTCTCTTCGGACTGGAGAGGGAGGGAGGAAGATCAGTGGGGGAGTGGGAGAGAGATGGAGAAAGAGAAGTGGAAATTTTGAATGGTATTGTTTATCAAGCAATAAAAAATAAATAAAAATAAATAAAAGATGTATTTTCCCCTATAAAAAGTATTTATAAAAACTATTCAAGGTGATCATATATATATATATATATATATATATATATATATATATATATATATATATTTTCCTCAATGATTGGCTTTCTATTATTTTCAATCTTATTGACATAGTTTCTTTGAATTTAATTCAGTGAAAATAAAAATAAATTATAACTTCAATAGCCTCTTTTTATTCTTTCAGTTAAAATAAAGGGTGACTCATTTCTTTTATGTTATTAGGCTTTAGTTTACTCTATGCTATTCTTTCTAAAGAACGTCCTTCTTAACACATTCCTCTAGCAAACAGGTGGTTTGACTTCTTTTATGTCATGGTGACAGTCACCCAATCACAACCAATTCCCGAATCATCTGTAGTAGAAAAATAACATCTGTAAATTAACTCAAAACACCTTGACAAAATGAAGCAGGTGCTCAGATTAGCATTTCTGAAGCAGAGGAATTCATCTGCAGAAACTTGATTTACAGTAATTTCAACCTTATTTATTCTTCATTATCAGTAAGTGCACTACCCAAGAGATATGTGAATCATGATACTTACTGAAATAAACATATTTAGAAGATTAGGATCATGCAGAAAATCTGTAGTTACTCTCCTTGAACAGGCTCTTTAGAAATCATCTCCTTGCTTTAAATGTAATGATGTATATGTATGAATAGCAGTGTTTTATTTCTGCAGATTTTAAGAATTGCATAATTATGTAAAGCAATAAATTTTTATTGATGACATGCAAGTTTTCTGTAGTACTCCAGAGATATTTTAATAAAGGTTAGATATATATGTACATGCTCATGATTATGAAAAGCATTTATAGATATATACATTAATAATTTATAATCCTCTCTATAAATATTTTATGTATGTAAATTTTGCAGAAATGTAACTATTAATATGTTTTGCATCTAGTACATAGCAACACAGGTAAAATGATATGTGTGTAAATTTTGCAGAAATGTAACTATTAATATGTTTTGCATCTAGTACATAGCAACACAGGTGACCAATACCAGAAATAATTTTCACTATGAATAAATGGTTAAACAATTACTGTTTTGATAGAATAAAACATTATGCAGGTTTGAATGAACTCTTCAATCTACATGTGTAATGGCTGTGAAACAATTATCCAATCTATTAATAATTTAAGATACACTTTCTTTAAAAGCCACACATATGTGTTATATATTTGGATAAGATCCCCCTTCATTTCCCCTGTTTCAATTCCTTCCTTATCCATACCACCACTTTCATCCTCTTAAATTCCTCAATACCTAATTAGTGAATTTACTAATGTTTGTATCTGAATTAGGGTGAGATTTTCTGTTGCAACATGGATAGTTTCTCAGAGCTATATTCCCATATAAGACTGTCCCTCTAAAAAAAAAAACAACCATCAATAGTTCCTAAAATAAGGATGGGATTTCACAGACTCCTCTGTTTTCATACTGGGATTTTCACTTACTTGATCTTACTCAAGTCTTTCGTATGCAGTTCCAGCTTCTGTGTCTTCAACTGTACTGTTGTGTCCAGCATATACTATGTTACTATAGACAGGTACTTCCTCTGGCTCTTACAAATTTTTTAACCATAGAGATCTTAGAATCATGCCACCTTTTCTTCCATGATGATCAATGAGCCTCATGAAGAGGGTGTGTGATGTAGATGCTCCATTATATCTTATCACTTCACAGTCTACTACTTAAGCATCTTGCAAGGTTAGTTATGAGGGTAGTTTCTAGAGTGCACAGCTGGGTAAGACTAATGACTAGTTTTCTACCTAAATAGTGTACACTGAAACTTCTAAGACTCTGAAAGCTAAACAGCAGGATGAAGTTTCCGGGCTAGTAGCAGAATGGTTCTTTGGGGCTCTATTACTCAAGTAATTTTTTTTGTTTACTTATAAGGCCTATCATCAAGTTCTGGAGGCTGTCAAAGCATAATGGCAAAAGCCTATAATATGTGCAGAGTCTAAGGGAACCCACTGACCAATATCTGAAAAGACTTTTCTAGATGGCATTCCCAGTGCTGTGCTTTTTATTTCATAACTTTTGTTGTCAGGGAGATGCATTTTTCTATGTTACATGATAATTCCATTTAAAAGGGTTTTATAGATATATGTGCATATATTTTCCCAGGTTTCTACTGTGATAATTTTTCCTTGGCTTTTTCAGAGGTCTTTAGTGTCATTATCCCTGCATACCACCTGCATTCCACGTCCCTTCCCTTGAACCCTCTTAACTGTTAGTCATGTTCACTTTAAATTCACTAGCAAATATGGTTAATCTAATTGAAATATACAAATCTACAGATTCAAAGATACATATGAAAAACAGAGTGTACTACATTTATCTTTCTAAAATGGGTTACTATATTTTGGATAATTTCTAGTTCCATCAATTTGTCTGATGTATATGTTATTTTTCTGTTGTTGTGATGAAACAGTAATACTAAGTTAATTTATAGAAGAAAGAGTACATTCAGGTTTGTGGTTCCAGAAGGAGAGTTTCTGAGTAGTGTGTGTATGAGTGCATGTGTGTGAGAGTTGGGAGAGGGGTATAGCAGTGGGCAGCTGGAGCAGGACACTGAGAGATCACATCTTCAACTGCAAACAGCAGGCAGAAGAGCAAACTGGAACTGAGGGCCAGGGTATGAATTCTCCATCCCCTCTACCCCTGCTAAAATTTTCTCTAGCATGGTTGAACAATGTCTCCAAATACCACTACTGCCTTAATTAGGGTTTCTACTGTTGTGCAGACACACCACCACACCATGGAAACTCCGTTTTTTTTTTTTTTTAATGCACATTGGTGTTTTGTCTGCATGTTTGAGAATGTCACATTTCCTGAAACTGGAGTTATAGACAGTTGTGAATTGCCATGTGGGTGCTGGGAATTGAACCCTGGTCCTTCAGAAGAGTGGCCAGAGTGGCCAGCACTCTTAACAACTGAGTCATTTCTCTAGCCTTCCACAGCAACTCTTGTAAAGGAAAACATTTCACTGGGATGGGTATAGTTCCGAGGTTTAGTCCATTATCATCATGGAAGGACATGGTGCCATGGAAGCAGACATGGTACTGGAAAAGGAGCTGACTCCTACACCTTGTTTGGCAGGCAACAGGATGTATACTATGGTACTGGCATAGATTGAGCCTAGGAGCATCAAAACCCTTCCCAACTGTGACATACTTCCTCCAACAAAGCCACACCTCCTAACAGTGCCACTTCCTTTAGGGGACCATCTTCTTTCAAACAATCAAAACCACAAACTGGAGATGCTGAAATAGTTGAGAATAGGGGAGATACTTATTATCTAAACACGTTTCATTCTTTGGTCTCCATAGGATGTATCATAATGCAAATTTTATCTGGCACAACTTTTAAAGTACTCATAGTCATTCATAACACAAGCATTGTTTAAAAGTCCTAAGTTATTTTTGAGTGTTGTAATATGAGCGGTGGGGCTGCGTCTCCAACACCCCAGCCACCTGCTCGGCTAGCTTATGCCCTGAAATAATTACACGGACACTGTATTCTTTTAATCACTGCTTGGCTCATTCTGCTCTAGCCCTTACTGGATAATTCTGATATCCCGATCAACCCATCTCTAATAATCTGTGTAGCTCCGGTCTTACCGGGAAAGATTCAGCATGTCTGACCTGGTGGCTTGCTTCATCGTGTGCGTCTGCCTGGGAGAGCAGAGCATGGCCTCTCTTCTAAGGCGTCTGCTCCGGAGAGGAGAGCTGTGGAGTCTGAGCTCACTTCCTCTTCCTCTCAACGTTTTGTTCTGTTTACTCCTCCCACCTATCTTCTAACCAATGAAACGGGCCAAGGCAGTTCCTTTATTAGCCAATGACCTTCCTCCATCATTTGAGATTCAATGATATATCTTAGAAGCACTTAGAAAAAAGTGAGAAATATATATTTACAATATACAATGGCACTCTGAAAGGGAGGAGTATAGGAAGAGTGGGAAAATTCCAGACCACAGATAAGACTGAAAGCTCATACGGAACACAACAAATCTTTTAGCTCCATTTACTTTACTTGGTGTGTGTGTGTGTGTGTGTGTGTGTGTGTGTGTGTGTGCTTTCTTTCATTTTAGAAAAGAGGGAAGAACTTGGAGTTGAGTGAGTAGAGAGTAGAGGTGAATATTCAAGGAGTTTGGGAACAGAAAAATATATTAAAATATATTTAATGAATTTCTAAAATATAAATAAAAACATAAAATGGGAATTAGATCTCAAAGGGCTTTGATACTTCCTGTATATGGTAGATACCCCATGGCTCTGACAGTCCCAACATCTTGGGTTCTGTACTGAAAGACCTTGAATGTCAGCTTCACATTAACAGGTTTTGTTAAATTTACCCTCCCACTTAGAGACCTGGCCTGGCTTGGAACACATTAGGTAGTCCAAACTGGCCTGAAACTCAAAATATGCCCTGTTCATCATTTTGAGTACTGGTATGCCAAGTGAATCTGTAATTCTAACTCATGTTGGAACTTTGGAGTGACACTTCTTGTTTTAAATTCAGGCAAGTTTCTTAGGTTTCCAATTTGCTGTGCTAGTTAAAAATTCATACTCTTTACCCTGATGGGGTCAATAAAACTCAGGTGTAGGCCTCTCTAGCAGTCTGTGAATGAAAGCCACCTTACTAAAAAGTTGAAGGACATATTTTCAAAGAATCACAGGTATAAGCTATGCAAGATGTAGAGATGATACAAGGGAGGCTTCTAGAAAACAAGGCAGACACTAATAGTTTGAGCAGAACAGAGTTTTATATATACTTATAATGAAATGCTTAATATTGATCATTATTTTAATGTATATTATTCAATATCAGAAGTTATATTACTGGTACTTATTGAATGAGACCATGATTTAAAGAAATATGACAAAGTTTAAGCTCATATATATGCTTGGCATGTTCATTTATATCAACTGTGGAACACTCAGTAATGGTTCCAGACAACTATTCTGACATATACATAGATTTGAATAAAAATTCTTTAAAATGAGGATAATTGAAGATCTTACCCTTTGGTTATGGAAACTTCTGGATTTAAGTGTTCTGATCAATGGATTAAATATCAGGTTTCAATAAAATATAAAGAGAAAAAAGAATAATGCAGAATTATTTTGCTGCTCTGAGGTGAGTTTCACTTGAAATATTCAGTGGAATGCATTAGCAGGAAAAAAATGAAGAAAAGTATATCTTTTTTTTTCTCTGAGGCAGGGTTTTTCTGTGTAACTGCCTAGCTGTCCTGGAACAATGAGGCCTTGTAGACCAGGCTGGCCTTGAACTCACAGAGATCTGTCAGCCTCTGCCTCCTGAGTGCTAGGATTAAAGGTGTGCGCAGAAAAGTATATCTTTATTCTTCAGGTAAGATTGAAGAACTTGACATAAACCGTAAGTATATTAATACTCACTTTTGTAAATAAAGTTTCTAGGAATTTTCAGTTTTGTTAAGTTTTTCTTTGTGTGTGTGTGTTGCTACTAAATTTCTTCTGTATGTAAGCCAAATGAGCAGCAATCTCCAGGGGAAATGTGTCTCTTTTTCTTGGGCTGGTGAGATGACTCAGTTGCTACAGTGATTGATGTTAAAGTATGAAGGCCTGGGTCATGTCTTAGTGACGCTGTGAAAAGTTCTTACCATATGTCTTTCATAGCTAATTTTTTTTCTTGATATGGAACGTATTGTGTCTGAGCTTGAAAGGATTTATTTCCATGGTAGTGTTTTTGTATATTTGTAATTAGTGTTCAATAGTATTTTTCAGTTATGAGTCGCAAAGCTGTGCAGGTGGAAGACATTTGTGATTATTCTTTATGTGAATTTCGCTGAGATGATATGATCAATGTCTATTTATGCCAGAGAGAGCATCAATGATAGACAAAATAAATAATATTAACTGTCTAACTTGGTGAATTACCTAACTTTGGAGGAATACGTAGCAGGAGCATGGGTGAGTGATTACTCTCAGGGGCAGGAGTAACTCCAAAGCAACCGAATCACTGGCATGTTCACGCCTACCTTCACAGAGCTCACAAAGCTGTTTTAAAGCAGCAGCACCCAAGGAGGTCCCTGACACTTGCAGGCAGGTCCACTGAAGAGTTGTTTGTTCTGTCTGTCTGTGGCTGTTACTGCTGCTTATATGACATTTTAGTGAGAGAATTATGAATCACTTTGAGCTCCCTGTTTCTTATAAAATGAGCTTGCTGCTGAATGTCTTAAGTTTCTTTCTCTTTCTGTGTCTGATGGGCCTACTTCAGCCCCTGGGGAGATGATATTTTAATTATTAACAAATAGCTACATTATTACCTCTTTCGCTGGCTTTTGGATACTTTTTGTTCTTTATTCTTTATGAACTGAGTCTTTGAAGAAGTGCTCTACTGGAGTGATTATTTTCTTTTCCAGTGATGCAGAGTATGGGGTACTATGCCACAACAGCAGCCACTTATTCTCAGAAGTTTGGCCAGTTGTGCAGCTCCACAGTAACAACACAATTTGCTACAAAAATATGAAAAATAAAATAAAATTTCTTACCCCTAAGGCTAATAGCAGCAGTCTTCTATGTGAGTAAACACAGTGGTTGGAAGACAATTTGATAGAGTGTCTATTTTGCAAAAGTAAAAAGAAAACAAGAACCCAGAAGTTAGATTTCCCACTCTAGTCAGTGTTCTTCTAATCAGAATCTTGCCCCGAGTTACAGTATCAAATATGATTTCCTTCTAGTGGAGCAGACCTGAAATCCAATTATGAAGTAGTCAGTTACCATGGTAAAATTCTGATACATTTTGACTGACGTGTTGACAGTGCTGCACACAGGGTCCACATCTAAGTGTTGCTTAGTGTTGCTTCTCTTCCGGCAGCCTCTAGAGTGACTTATGACACCAGCATAGAGGGAACTTCTGCTAAATTCCAGTTTGATATCTCTGTGGAATGTAAGCAAAGCACATGGTACTCTCACTACAAGATCATATCATTTAGTCATTCAGTTCTTTCATGCAGAGAACAATAGCAGCAATAATACCTTATATTGTTATTGGGACCTAAGGGGCCTTGTTGGTCAACAACTTACTGGAAATAGTCAGCCTTTGCGTTGAGTTTTTTTTTTTTATCTAAATGTTTTATGGCTCCTGGGAATGTCTTTTTCATTTGTGCAGAAACATCTTCATTCATACACTGTGACTGTCATTTCTAATTACTTTCAAAATGCTTTTTGGGATCTGTAAAATTTTCAATGTTTAGCATATATGTGTGTGTGTGTGTGTGTGTGTGTGTGTGTGTGTGTATGTGTATGTATTACATACAGGATCCGATGTAGGCTTTCTGAAGATCCATCATGTTTCAAACATATGGCAAAAGCTTTTGAGAGGATAAAGCAAAATCAGAAAAATCTAAACAATGACTGAAAGTATCAGAAAGCTCCACCACAACATGACATATCAATTGTTTCCTCAAAAGAGCAGTGGTGGGTTCAGTTGTTTATTTAGCTCATAGGGAGTGACATTAGAAGGAGGTTTGGCCTTGTTGGAATGGGTATGTGTAGATGGAGACTGCTCATTCATTTCCCAGCTTCCCAGACCAAAATAATCACACAAAACTATATTAATTGCAACACTATTTGGCCAATAGCTAACTAGCTCTTACATCTTAAATTAAACCATTTCTTTTAATCTATATGTGTATACAAGGTTGTGGCTTACCACTAAGTTTTCAGTGTCTGTCTCCTTTGGCAGCTACATGGTGTCTACTTTACTCTTACTTCTTTCTCCCTGCATTCAGTTTTGTTTACCCCACCTAACTCTGCTTTGCCTTGCCATAGGTCAAGATAGCTTCTTTATTAACCAATGGAAATAAAGCATCTTTACAGCTTACAGAGAGGAATCCCACATCAGGTATGGCTTTGTTGCATTAAGTGTGTCCCTGTGGGTGAGCTTTGAGGTCTCAGATGCTCAAACCAGACCCAGTATTTCACTGTTTTCCTGATGCCTACCAATCCCGATGTAGAACTCTCAACTACCTCCCAAGCAACATGTCTGCCTGCTTGACACCATGTTTCCTGTCATGACAATGAACTAAGCTTCTGAACTACAAACCAGTCCCCAGTCAAATACATATTGTGAGAAATCTTTATATGCTTGGGAAGAAAACTTATTTATTAAGGGATAAAGTAGGGAACACACACAGTCATGGACACAGTGTGAAGCCACAGCATTGCCTCTTTGTCTACCATAGCAGGATAAGGAACACTCTGGACTAGGTCACTGAATGACACGTGAGATGTCTTCCACATCCAAGCAAGAGAGCATGTGTCCCCATACCTCCATTTTTAGCCCTTCACATATCAGAGAAAACCACACCCATTACAGGTCACCTCCAAATGACTTTGGCAAATGGATTGAACTCCCACAACAAATATTTTCCTTTCTAAGAGTTGGCATGATCATAGTGTCTCTTTACTCCAATGGATACTCTAAGACATCTTCTTAAAACATCTTCCTAGTTCTATCTGGTTCCTAGTCAGCAGCCTATCACCTCTCTTTCAAACTCACTTGGCTACTGAAAGTGAACTGCACTGGCATTTTCTACACTCAAATTAATTTATGGCAGAGGAGAGATGTATAGAACCTACTGGGGTCAGGGGCATATGTTCACCCTTGGAAGAAATTTAATATTTTTAAATTGTGTTGTTTTGTCACCACCTTTTAAAAATCCATTTTCTAAAATACCATTTATGTTTTATAGCTTTCTGGAGTCTCCTTATCACAGTAGTTATATTATTGTCAATCATTTTTTTAGGTATATAGACTTGACATAAATTCTACTCTTTACTTTCAAGTAAGCCAGATGAACCTCATCATTTATTTTTTATTTTTGCTCTCATCTTTTCTTGAATGCTTTAGGACCTAATTACACGCTGATATAAATGATTAAGATCTACGAGCCTCATCTAAAGTTGAAGATTAAATTTCACAATAGGGCTGGGCATAGTCACTAACATCCTACACAAGCCCTGTGGTCCTGTTAATCAGACTTCTTTCTTAACATGCCTGTGAATGCTGTACTTACAGGCCTAGTTTCTTCGTCACCAAACACCATGTTTTGCAATCTCACTTCTCCCTGGTTGACCTGTAATTCTTCTGTTGCCTTCCTGGGTTTGATATCTAACCATGAGAACTTCAGGAATGATAGCCACGTGTCTCAAATTGCTCACATAAATCCATAGATTGTGCCAAGTTGGTTAAAACTTCTTAGATACACTTGTCATTTTTCTGCTTCCATTACACTCAGATTGATCCTGTGCCCCTCTGCCTCATATTCCTATGTGACGGTGGTTTTTATTTCATTTATCAACACCAGCCCCATATCAGTTAGTTCTGATGCTGAGTACTCAGTGATATAATTTCCTATACTGGGGCATCATTAAGCCCCATATCTACACACGGAATCGTGTGTTTCTTTTCCCTTCTTCAATATTAAAGATCAAACCCAAGGTGTGTGTTCTATTACTTTTACTTCATTCTCCTCCTACTCATACTCCTTCTTCTCATAATTTCCCAGTTTTACTAGAAAGATTCTTTAGCATATATCTTCTTTGTACCCTCTTAGATTCTGCCAGCTATAATAAACAGTAGGTTAACACCATTATATCATTTTCCTGTTTTTTCCTTTTATTTTCCATAACAAATCAGAGGTTGAGATACCAAATAACAGTTTCATGGCTTATTCAGGTTCTATTTCATTTATTGCATGAGGAAGTTCTACCAGGAAAATAGCAGAGCCTCAGTTTCGTGTCTTGTCACCACACTAAAGACCATACAGTTGCTACCAGGCCTGCTCATATTCTCAGTCTATACATGATACTTTGAAGACTGAGCTATATTTTCTGTTCCTAAGCCATGTTGAAGCCATCACTGTAGTCATAGGTCAGACTGCATTCTTTATAGAGGCACACTCTACATTATCACACACAGAAAAATATAGACACCTGAAGATTTTCCATCCTTAGACAGCTCAGCCATGATCACCTGTTTCAGGCATACTGCAGTACTGCAGTAAGGAGGGAACCTCCCACATCACATGGGGAAAAGGTAGACATGCTGTCAATGCTTATATAGACAATTTACTCTCAATTATATCAATCACAACTGCATGGGCTATCATTTCTCACTGGGTCTGTTCAACTGTTTCTCTAATTTATCTTTGGTTTTGTTAGTTTCTGTTCAGGTACAATTGTTTTACATTACTTTGCTGGAGAGTCGTGTAAAAATGCTTACTACAGAAAGGGCACAATGATGAGCTAAAAAAATTATTCTATTTAAATGCATCTTGGTTAAGTGTTGATTTTAATGTTAATTGTCAGTAATAGTTACAGGATATTGAAGTTGCCTCAGTGGCAACTGGGATAATGGAAAGTGAGCCCCAGGATAGGTGATGAATTGTAATAGGGTCCTTGGAGTTCTGTAAAACTTGTAGGCAGCTCAAATGAATTGTCTCCTCTCTGCTAACACTTCTCTCTCTCTCTCTCTCTCTCTCTCTCTCTCTCTCTCTCTCTCTCTCTCTCTCTCTCTCTCCTCTTCCCTCCCTCCCTCCCTTCCTTCCTTCCTACCTTCCTTCTTCTGTTTTTTTTTTTTTCAATCTGGACATGGTTTGGTTGACTTCTGGAGCCTTATAATATTCCCTTATTCCAAGTTGGAAGAAATAGCTATACAATATTGTGGAATAAGGAATTTGTGAAAGAATGCAAGCCTATTACAAAAACTGCTTAGTTTGGCTTGATTGACTAATGACTAGATAGTCTTGATCAAGGAAGGAGAACATTGTGTTACAGCATGAAGTCTAGAATTGTCTTCACTGCAGATTGGTAACAAACAAGTTGCAGACTAATTGTTTTCAGCCCTTCTCTATAGAAGACCTTTTAACTTATCTATAATAAATATTGTTCTAGACCTCCTAAAGGTTCTCAACCTTCCTAATGCTGCAACCCTTTAACACGTTGTGGTGACCAACAATCATAAAATTATTTTCAATGCTATTTGAGATTTTGATATGTTATGAATCGTAATGTAAATATTTGTGTTGTTCACTGAACTTAGGCAACTTCTTTAAAAGGGTTGTTTGACCTGCAAAGGGTTAATGACCCACAGGTTGAGAACCACTGTTCTAGAGTTAGCTGAAAACTGTAAACAACCATCCTTTAGAATTATTTTATTGATTAAGGACACTGTGTTAATTATATTATCATATGAACAATCATATTGCTCAAGTTATATGACATAATATCTAATTTTATTAATGCTAAGTACTGTTTTTTTATTTTTTGTCTTGGACTAAAGTTGTTTTGTAATATCATAAAGAACTGAAAACTGTTATCTTTATATTGATATATACTTTTAACTTAAGAGAATTAAATTCTGTACATTGGATAGAAAATTAAGATGTTCTAAATGTAATGTTAAGAAAATAACCTTGGTTACTTAAATTTTTGAATTTGGTTGACATCAACAGTGCATGGTGTGTTTCTATTCTATGATATCTATACCTCTGATTTTGTGTAACTGCTTAAGCACATGCAGTGGTTGGTTGTCTGTAATATTTGAATAGTTTAAATTCAACCTTCTAAATTTTATGTCTTTGCCTTAAAGGCCAGAACAAGTGACTATTATTTGCATATAAGTTAATTAAGTTGAGGATATAGAATGTGTTTGTTCTGAATTACCTGATTGGACCTTATGTGTAAGGATATGTGTGAAAATAAAATGCACATCAGAAGGGAATGGCACATAGAAAAAAGCCATATGAAACCAGATGCAAAGATTGAATGAAGTGAGGAGATCACAAGCCACAGAGGCCAAGGAATATTGTGATCAAGCACAAAAGGGGAAGGACATTGAAAGGCTTTCCCTAAGAACACTAAGATGGAATATAACCATGTCAACATGGCTAAGTGCTTTCCTTTATTCTGTGAGTTCAGGACAACTGTGTAGAAGAAGGGCCTGCTTGTTCTTCCTGGCTGCCCAGGTAGCTTAGCCATGAAATAACCATACAGAAACTGTATTAATTAAATTACTGCATGGCCCATTACCTCTAGCTTCTTATTGGCTAACACTACAACTTAATTTAACCCACCTCCATTAATCATGTGGCAGTGGAGTACCAGGTAAAATTCCAAGCGTCTGTTTCTGGCGGCTCCATGGCCTCTCACTGACTCTGCTTTCTTTCTCCCAGAATTCATTTCCATCTACCCTGCCTAGCTCTTTTCTCCTACAGCTCTGCTATAGGCCCAAAGCAGTTCCTTTATTAACCAATAAAAGCAACACATAGACAGAAGAACCTCCTACACCACAACTGATTTATAATTTTGTTATGTCATCCCTGGGGAATAAATAGAAATGATGATAATATAATTTATTATAGAATTTCTATATCAATAATGAAGAAAATGTATGATAATCTTGGTATATGGTAGACATTCAATCACTTTATTAAAATTTGATATTTAATCATAAATGTTTTTTATTTTACTTTGTTAATACTTATTTTAAAATTAAATTGAGTTTTTATTCATTATAATAATCAATAAAATTTACATTAACTAATACATTGTAAAGGCTATTAAATTTATTCTAGGTTTAGGTTCACTGCATCTATGCCAAGTCTCTATTATTTCTTGACAGGTCTTGTGGTTCTGTAGTTGAAGTAGGATGCCTTTCATTGATATTCTTCAATGGAACATAACTTAAAAATAAATATTTGAATTCCCCAAACTTTAATATTTTGTCTTAAAATAAAATAGTAAGACACGAAATAATTTTTTTAAGTGTACTTGACATTTTTTCATTTTCCTTTTTTCCATTTCCTATGGAATTCATGCCTACTAACTCTTCTTCATATATTCCTCTTATTTTAAACTCATCCATACACATTTTTATTAATGTTATACATTTTACTCCAAAATTTTCTTTATTTTAATTGCTTTTAAATTTCTTATTTTATTTAATGACAGATTTCAATAAATTTGCCAGACATTTCCTTTCTGGGAAATGCATTTTTATTCATTTCTTCTTTTACCTACTTTTTTTGGTGCTATGCTCTTCCTTATTCTACTATAATTTCTATGACTAAAATCTATTTTGAATTGGTCACCAGAGAAAGTCTTCACTTTATCCTCAGTTTTAGGGAGGTAATTTCTAGTCTCATAGAATTCTAGTCTTTCCTCATCTCCAATGACCTAACAACTTAAGGACTAGAACCAGTCTTGCCTACAAAATCTTAGAGTAGGAAGAGTAACCATGTGGCATAATGCACAGACTTTTGGTCATGTGGTATAGTTGACTTTTGAACAAGGTAATACTTATGAACCATTAATCACTCACTTCCTGAACCATGCCAACGTTATGAATCCCCAGTAGAAGCTTCCTACACTATCAAAGTGAACCTCCCATATAGCACTTCTCCAGATATGTACTGACACATAGGAATTCTTAGAGAATAATATTCCTTAAAACTCTGAAAGAAGAAAATGGAAACTTTGTATTAAAGATTTTTTTCTATTTTATTTCATCTCCTTATTCTGTTGATTTATGTTAAATTATATCATTGTTATGTACTTAATTGTACCTGTAATTATAATTAGCTTTCAGTAATTTCTGTGATTATTTTAGAGATATACTGAAAATTTATGTGGTGTGATAGATCTTGAAATTTGATGGACTGAAAGTGAAGTAAGTCTGGGAAATTGCAGATTACAACATTTTGATTAGCCTGGACTGTGCAGTATTTGTTCATGGGCACAAATCTAATATATTATTAGTAGTCATCTGAACAAAGTTTTAATCCAAACTGGAATTTTCCACTGTAAAAAGTTTAAATCTTCTCTGTATTTCTGTTATTACTTCAAAATATTTTTTCTATCTTTTTATTTTATTTTATTTATTTATTTTTTTTTTTTTGGTTTTTCGAGACAGGGTTTCTCTGTGGCTTTGGAGCCTGTCCTGGAACTAGCTCTGTAGACCAGGCTGGTCTCGAACTCACAGAGATCCGCCTGCCTCTGCCTCCCGAGTGCTGGGATTAAAGGCGTGCGCCACCATCGCCCGGCTTTTATTTTATTTTTTTAAAAAGAAAACAAGCTATCTTTTTTTTTTCATTTTACAGACCAATATCAGTTCCCACTCCCTCCTCTCCTCTCATTCCCTCCACTTCCCCCAAGTCCCACTCCCCATCCACTCCCTAGAGAGGGTAAGGCACATTGCTCAGGGAAAGGACCAAGGCCCTTACCACTATATCTAGACTGAGCAAGGTATCCATTCAAAGAGAATGGATTCCAAAAAGCCAGTAAAAGCAACAGGTACAAATCCTGGTGCCACTGCCAGTGGCTCTGCAGTCTGTCCCAGCCTATACAGTTGTCACCCACATTCAGAGGGCCTAGCTTAGTCCTATGCTTTTTATTCCTGTCCAGCTGAAGTAAATAAGCTCCCATTAGCGAAAGTAAGCTGCTTCATTGGGTGTCCCCATCATAGTCTCACTCCTCCCACTCTTCAACTGGGCTTTTGCAGCTCAGCCCAGTGCTCCATTGCAGGTCTCTGCCCCTGTTGCCATCAGTTGCTGGACAAAGGTTCTAATTTGACATTTAAGATAGTCATCAATCTGACTAGAGGGCAAGGCCAGTTCTGGCATCCTCTCCACTATTGCTTAGGGTCTTAGCTGGGGTCATGAAAATATTATTTTTAACTCAGTAATATTATGGTCTTACAAGCTCAGGAGAACCACTCTTTAAGAAAGAGAGAGAATATGAGCAACTCATGCCATATCTTTATGGTTAAGCCCCTTGCCAGGGCTTGCTAGATCTCTGCTTCTTCAGCTCAAGTTTACTAAGTACCCAAATAACTTTAACTACTAAACCAGTCATGACTTTGAGAATCTTTTTGCTCAGTGTTGATACATTCTTATGTCATCTTGTGACTCTCTATAGCATAGAGATATAGGCTGAGATTATTCAGGGAGATGTCCCTGAGAACCCTGCAGAGAGGCCACAGTTTCAAGTATTTAAACTTGTAAATCTAGCTGTAATTATAGTTTTATGGTTTAATATACTTAGTGACAAGATACAATTATAAATGTATACTTATTGGGTTCATTACCCTTTGTCTCATTTAGTACACCATTTGTGAGCCTCAATATTTGTTCATGAGTTGATACTTAAGAATAATCGTAGGTGATTTTTAAGTAGACAAAATGAGACATGTAATCCTGGATCCTCAAAGGTGAGCTTCCTGTGGTTATGGAAACATACAGGAGGCAAGAAACCTCTTCTCTGATTAGGGTATCATTGACAGTTTTCTTGATGTCCTTGGTGAAATTATTGAACATCATTATAACTAACTCTGTTTTCTCAAAATAAATGTTCACAATGTGTAGTCACAAGTAAGGATAAAGTAAAGTGTAAAATGATATATGTTGCAACATTTGGAAAAATGTGATATATTATATGGATAACAGGAGTTGTTGTTTGTTCATACATGAAGAGCATAATTCTGAACTTGGAAGTTATATAACAACAGAAGGAGGGAGAAGATGAGCAAGGAAGTCAGGACCAAGAGGGGTGCACCCACCCACGGAGACAGTGGGGCTAATCTATTGGGAGCTCACCAAGGCAAGCTGGACTGTGACTGAAAAAGCAGGGGATAAAACCGGACTCTCTGAATATGGCGGACAATGAGGGCTGCTGAGAAGCCAAGGACAATGGCACTGGGTTTTGATCCTACTTCATGTTCTGGCTTTGTGGGAGCCTAGCCAGTTTTTATGTTCACCTTCCTAGACCAGGATGGAGGGGGGAGGACTTTGGACTTTCCACAGGGCAGGGAACCCTGACTGCTCTTCAGACTCGAGAGGGATGGGGAGAGGAGTAAGGGAGGGGGAGAGGAGTGGGGGGGACGGGGAGAGGAGTGGGGGGAGGGGGGAGGAGTGGGAGGCTGAGAGGAGGCAGAAATTTTTTTTCTCAATAAAAATAAATAAATAACCATTCTATTAATCATAATTCCAAAAAAATTAGACTTTTACAAGTTGACTTCAGCATCTGTACTAACAGAAATAAAATTGGACTACATCCAGAATGAACTAAGCGATGACAAAAGAAAGAGGTGAATAATGTCCAAGGGGTATTTCAAGTAACTTGTTAAGAGACATATTGATTATCTGAATGTATGCTGAATGAAGAGTGTCTTACAATCAATCTTAGAGTTTCTAGGTTTAAATCCAATGAATGGCTATATGAGGTACTGAAAATTTAAATTCAATATGAACTGTCCGGAGCAAACAGAAAGTTAAACAAATGACAAAGAGGCAAGGGAAAGAGAAAGGACACCGATCCTATATATATATGTGCATATACAAATAATTTTATGTATATATATATATATATGTGTGTGTGTGTGTGTGTGTGTGTGAATAGATTTATGTAATTTCCCCTATAATTTTCATTAGAATTTTGCATTTAAACTTTCATTAGAATTTTGCATTCAAAATCACTATCTTCCTGTATCAGATTTGTGAATGTTTTCTTTGAGTCGTTGTCTATTCACTCTCCAAAGAACTACTTGTTTTTATATAGTCTATTAAAAATTGAATCCTCTGTTATTTCAGTGAGTACAAAATTATTAACTGCTTTTTAAAACCACATTTAAAGATTTCTATCAAGGTGATGTGGTTCAAATGAAATGAGCTCTTTACAAATCTCAACAATGGCAGAATAGATATGCACACTACATGTATGCCTGGCCCATGCTTTGTTTTACAATTTGAAAGGACTGAATAAAAAATATTTATAAAATAAATTATTTCTTTGAAAAGTCAGAGTGTATAAAGATTTAAAAGTAAGATCTCTGACATTATAAATAAAATGCCATTGGGGATACTTATTTTAAACACAATTATTCTTGTTTTAATTGTTTGTTATTTCCAATCATTGTCGAGAGCAATGACTATAGTCAGAAAGAATTGTGACAAGGCCAACTTAAAAGGCATTGGAAGGGAAGTCACCTATTATTGTAAACTACTCTTTCTTCTTTAAATCTCTAGCCTCTGTTATACTAATGGAATAACGAATAATAATGATAGTATATTGAATAAGTAAACTCTATTTCCTCAAGTAGAATATTTCATCTTTTGTCTTAAAAGTACTACTAATAAAGCAGAATGGTCTAACAAGGGTTGAATATAAGTATATGAGAAATCTGGAAAGTCAAATCTCCATTCAGTGTACTAGTGACAAACTTGCTATTTTTATTAGTTTTCTCACAAATGTACATCTTTTTCTCTCAGATGGTGACATCAGACTACAAAAACTCCATCTTAACTTTTCACAATAAAAGTTAAAGTGGAAAAAAATGAAGGTCAAAGAAGTATATGTAATGTGTTTTGTTACATCATTATGAACCTGAATAATTGACTAGAGTATCCAGTAAACAATAAATGAGTCATCCATGTTTACCTTTATTTACATGTGCATTGTATAATTATGTATACATATTCTTTATAACATTCTGTATACATGTGCACATACAAGCATTTATAAACACAAACACCCTACCAAAACTTCATCTGAAACATGCGACTTGATCTTATCACCCTTCTTCTCTACATCCTTTAAAAACTGTTTAAATAAAGCATGTGTGTTTGAGTGAACTGGATCCTTCCTTTCTGCATCTGACCTCTTTTTTTCCCCCTCAGGAGTTGTTTTCTTCTGCTCTGTATTTCCCTGGATGACTTCTCTTTTCTCTATTTCATTTATTTACTTATCTTTAGTATTTAGCCAATACCAATCATATTTGTGGCATTTCTTTCTATCTTGGAGTTATATGTTCTATTCTATTCCCAATTACTTCTTAAGCAAATGAGTTAAGAAATAAGGCAAGGTAAACCTTGACACTCTGTTTATTTGCCAAATCAACATATTCAACTTTCTCTACTCCATACTACCTCCCCAAATTGTACAGTTGTATGTCTCTCTGTTAATTCCCAAATGCGGTAAGAGTAAGCTTCTCTGACCATCACAGAATGAGGTACTAATCCATGGGTAAGCAGAAGGTGTGTTAGCATATTGCTATGATCCTTTAGAAGAACAATAGTATTTTGTTTTCCTCTTAGTCAATGTCCTATCCAGTCTCAGGTTCTCGGCCACCCAAACGGTGTTTTGCATGAGCTCCATCTCATGGAGTGGGTCTTAAATCCAATCATAGAGTTGGTGGTTACTCTCTCAAGTTCTATGCTACTATTGCACCAGCATATCATGAAGGCTTTGTAGTTGGGTTGGTGTTTATCTTTCTCCTTTCGTAGCATGCATATTACCTTCCAGTACCATGAACACAATTAGTTATGCACCTGCTTGAATTCTCTGAATTCAACAAGTTATTTAAGTGTTGTCTCCAGCAATAGGGACTCACCATAATTTTGAGGAGAGCAGCCCCAAATCTTTGTAATAGCTTGAGATATTTCAAGGTTTCCATGGTCCCCTTTGGCAAATGACTTGATGAGATGTGACCCATTCCTACCCTTGTAGTTTTCACTTGTTTGTAAAGATTTCTAGTTGATGGCTTGTCTCCCCATTAATTGGTGGCTTGACTTAAATTCTTCATTTTTAGTAGGCTTCCATATGATCCCTCAATGGCCCTTGGTGTTAGTTGTCTCTCCCTATAGTTTTCCCTCTTTCCCTTTCTCATCTACCATATCCCTTCACAAACCTCTCACTCCTGTGTCCTCCCGGCATATTCTACATCTTTTTCCCTGACAGATCCTTGTTTTCTCCTCCTCCTCCTCCTCCTCCTCCTCCCTTACTTTACATCTAACCTCTGTGGTTATATGGATTGTAGTAAGCCTATCAAATATGCTTAAGAGCTAACATTCTTATATAAGCAAAAATAAACAATATCTGCCTTTTTTAGTCTTGTTTACCTCACTCACGATGATTTTTAGCTACATTCATTTATCTGTAGATTTCATAATTTTGTTATTCATAACCACTGAATAACATTTTACTGTGTAAGTATAAAATATTTCCATTATTCCATTTAACCATTGCTACACAGGTAGGCTGTTTCAAACTTCTGGTTATTGAAAATAGAGCATCAGTGAACTTGATTGAGCAAATTTCTCTACTGCAGGATGAAGCCTTCTTTGGGTATATACCCCAGACAGGTATAACTGGACCCAAAGGTGGATCACTTCTCAGCTTCCCAAGGAAGACCCACGTTGGTTTCTACAGTGGCTACGTATTTTCACACTTGTACGACCCTTTTGCCAAATCATCGTTGGCATGTGCTGTCTTTTGTTTTATTGATCTCGGTAATTCTGATTTGTGTAAGATGAAATCACAGAGTAGCTTTGATTTTAATTTCCCTGATAACTGAGGATGTTGAACATCCCCTTGTTTCTCAATCATTTGTGTTTTATTTTTTGAGAATGCTGTTTTCTTAATGTGACACTGACACATTATTGGTGACTTGAAGACTATTACTGTGTTTAAACTGACTGCATTTGTTCATCTTCAACTTTTGTAGAACAGCAATGTAGAAAGCAGAAAGATAAAGATGTGGAAAGGTTATCTGCTTCCTTTTCATAATTCAGAAGCCTAGAAAAATATGTCAGTCAAAGTGATTATAAAAGACAGTACTGTTCAGGTTATAATTAAAAGAAAATTTTCAACAATTTTTATTTGAATCTATTTTTAACTGTTTTGTGTAGGTTTTCTGTTCCTTCAATATGACCAAGTCTTTTAAAACTTACTTTCAATATTTTTCATGATTCTGAAATTTTGACTTATTTTATATAACTGTAAAATACATCTTTAATGTTTTTTTTTTTTTTGATTTCCCTTTGCTTTTGCACCTATCCCTCTTCTCTGCTGTTCGGCTTTTCATTAGTGTAATTGTAATTATCCATGTTTGTAGTCTTGTTTTTTTGGTAATGAGTTCTTTCTTAAACTTCCTGATAAACAAGGTTATCAGCTTGACACAATTGACGTTCCACTTGGAGGGAACCTGCATTGTTGAATTGTCTCAGATGGCAGATTGGCCTATGGCCATTCATATGCATCTTTATTATATTGTTGTGTTGTTGATATTGTTGCTGTTACTATTTGATGTGTGATGGTCAGGCCCACCCACTGCTAATAATTTCAAGAATGTAAATTAAAAATATTAATAGATTCTCAAATTGTAAAAAAAAAAAAGAAAAATGAAAAATCTTATCTCTATTTCTTTAGAATGTTGCCTTTTATTGTTTTGGAATTTTTCAAATTTTTCAGTGTTTCTACATTGGACATTCTAAGCAGTTCCATGATTCTGTTTGTCTCTGTGAGCATTAGTGGCAAACTCTTCCATGTGGACCTAAATTGTTTTGATTAGTGAATATATATTCACACACACACACACACACACACACACACACACACACACACACATATATATAAAATCAGCATTTTATACATATATATATATATGAGATTACAGTAATTACAAATTATTGTTTTTGTATCTGATTTAAAACAGAACTATTTTTATAGAACCAAATCTCATCCTGAGCATTTTCAGCAATTATCCAACCCTACCTTCCTCATTATCTGATCCTTACAGCTTCCAGTCTCCCAATATACACTTTATATTTTGAATGAATTCTAGTAGCTTGCTGGGAATCAGACACCTTTTACATTCAGGCCCTTGGCAAGGAGAATGACAGACTTTGATATATAACACTAAATATATTTGGCTGAGGCTGTCACCTGGCTATACAAAATTAAGTTTTGAATGACAGAATGTTACTACAAGACAAGTATAATCTTGTAAGTTGCTACCTATCTATAAGTTAAAAAAGTAAAAATATCTTAAGGAAAGTTAACTATAATTTATTTAAGATATTTTAAGAGTAAAAGGCATTCCTTCCTTTAAAAAGAAGTATTAAAATAAGAATATTTCCTTTCATTTTTATCTTAGATTTCACTATGATTTTGGAGGACAAATTGTCATCTCAAGTACATCATTGATTTGGTGAAAATATTAAGAAATTTGCAATAATATTGTGATTTAATAGTAATGATAGGCCTTACAATTATGAAAAATGGATAAACCTCTTGTTTTTCTTATTTTTATCCAGAAACATGCATTGGCAATAAGAGTGTTTTCAAGTTGGTATTCTAGAATATTGGAATATAACTTATTCAAAGCAACTTTGACATTTAGGAGTATGATTTCATCTGCTTACAGTGTCATCAGGCATATGAAAGTTTCTAAAAGAAAAAGATTGCCTAGAATATGGCAAACATATTAGCGGACCTAGCTGCCTTATAAATACCAACAAGGAATGTCATTTTCTCTAGAAAGGTAAGAGGAGTAGCAATTACATAACACACTGGAGAAACTGTTTTGGAACAGGTGGTTGGGACAGGAAAATACTGACAGAATGATTAGTAAGTGAGAGAGGAAGGGAAGCAGAAAGGGTTGGAGTATTTAAGTAGCTAGGAGATAAATACCAACCTAATGTAATGACTAAGCATATCAAGACTCTTGATCATAATGTAAATTGTTCTTTGTAGCCCATGGTGCTACTTGAGGATGCACTTGTATATTTCAGCCAAATTCTGATGCATTTTTCAATTCTCTTTCAAAAATGATGTAGTACTCTGACTGTAAACTTCCATTTCAGTGTTTGTGGACTTTCTTGTTATTGTGCTACATTATTGTCTCATGAGACAATAGTCTTCTTTTTGGATCCATGTGTCTTGAATGTACTCTAAGTGAACTATATTTCAACACTTCATATAAGATTGACAAGGACTGGTCTCTACAAAAACACCTCTTACGAGAGCAGAGGTGTGGGATTTTAGAAATATAAGTAAGTGAATACAGAGATGCATGAAAAATAACAAAACAGAAAACATAGAATAATACCATGAGGGCATTCCAGTGATTATTGAAATTGCCCATGTTTATTTTTTATAATTTTTATAACCAATGTAAACTGGGGCAGGGAGTAAGAGGGCAACAAAGGACTTTACTAAGATGATAGAAAGCATAACTCAGTCAATACCTTTATCACTCTGAGACATCAAATCATTAGCATTGTGTTATCTAGGTAGTGAAGCTGCTCTAAATCACATACATATCATGAAGGCAGCCACTCCCCAAGTGACCTCATAGTTACAAAAGAAAGAACAGAAGTACATTTGCATGTCCTGACCATCTTTCAGGATTGAATGGAGCTATTTTAATGTCAAAAGCATCAAGCAATCACATCCTGAGTTGGGATGTGCAATATGCTTGTCAGTCACTTAGAGCAACTTCCAACTTTCTGACTGCCAGACGAGGTGGAAATGGACCCATATTTTAGAGCCTCCATATAAGATCTTTTTTATATTTTTATATAATTGTCTTCTTAAAAATTTATTTACAATATTTTTAATTTTTGTTAAAAATAAACACATAAAAGTGTAACAAGGACAATAATAGACATATTAAAATGAATCATAAAGTCCTGTAGGCCTCAGCCCTACTCACAGAACTATAGGAAACTAAGGAACTCTGAGTGAGGAAAATAGTCTTCCCCAGGGAAGACTAGTTATCAAATACCAAATGGTTGTCATGAATACATACTCACAATTAACAACATGTAGACTGTGCAGGCTGTATTTATATATTTGAGAATGCTGAATGTGTGTGTGTGTGTGCATGTGTATCAGTAAATACATATGTATGCATGCATGTGTGAATGTGTGTTTATAAGTATGTATGTATGTATGGATATGTGTGTATGTGTGTGCATATGTAAGCATGTATGTATGTTACAAGAATAAAGAAAAAATATTCCATGAACTTGAAAGATGACAAGCATGGTTACGTGGAAACGTTTAGAGGGAGGAAAGGAAAGATTAAAATAACATATTTATAAACTCAAAAAAATTAAATAAATAATTAAAATACAGAACATATTTTGAACATGCTCTTCCTTTCCCACCATTTCTCCTTGGTTTTCTCACTTTCCTATCCTTCCAACTTGATGCTTTTTCTCTCTCTCTCTCTCTCTTCCTATTTTACTACCTGCACAGAAAATGAAAGTTAAGTTAAATAAGCCAAACCTATATGAAATGTACCTAATTAAAATAAAATGCAAAAAGATATATTAAAGCAAACCAAAAAGTGCACAAAATCATGGAATCCATTTAGCACAGACCAACTACTCCTAGGCATGGTACCTGTCCTGGAGTGTTGTTGTATTCAGTGCCATTTCATGGGAGAAATCTGATTTCCCCTTCCCAAAAGGTATCAACTGTGATTTAGCTTTTGTGTTAGGGGTGGGATTTGGTGTTCAATTTTTCCTCTCAGCACCAAGATACTTTCTAGTTGGAAACTGTGCAGATCTTGTACATGCTGTCACAGTATGAGTTCATAAGCATGAGTCCTATTGTGTCTGCATTAAAAGATAATTTCAGAAAGAAAGTCCAAGTTGCTTTCTTCTTTTTCTTAAGAATTTTATTAATGCAATCTTTTCTCATTTTACATAACTATCCCTATTCTTACTCCCTCCTCTATTCCTGCTCTCTCCACCTTTGCCCATAGCCCATGCTCTTGGATATGTAGAATCAACATAAAAAATTAGCAATCCTGCCAAAATCAATCTACAGATTCAATGCAATCCCTATTAAAATCCCAGCATATTTTCCCAGACTTTGAAAGAACAATACTCAACTTCATACGAAAAAACAAAAATCCAGAAGAGCCAATACAATCTTCTGCAATAAAGGAACATCCCGAGGCACCACCATCCACTCCTAAGAAAGAGTAAGGCTTCCCATATGGAGTCAACAAAGTTTGACACTTTACTTTGAGACAAGGCCAAGGCCTGCCCCTCTATATCTGGGCTGAGCAAGGTATCCCTCTAAAAAGAATGTGCTCCTATATGGCTGTTCAAGCACTAGGGATAAATTCCAGTCCTACTGCCAGTGGCTTCACAGACTGTCCCAGCCTCACAATAGTCCCCCACATTCAAGGGGCCTAATTTGGTCCTATGCAGGTTTGCCCACTGTTAGTCCAGAGTCAGTGAGCTCTCACCTGCGCAGGTCAGCTGTTTCTGTGGGTATCACCATCATGCTCTTGACCTCTTTGCTCATATTATACACTCCTCCCACTTGGGCTGATCTCAGTTAGCTCAGCCCAATGCTTTGCTATAGAACTCTGTATCTGCTTTCATCAGTTGCTGGCTGAAGGTTCTGTGATGATAACTAAGGTTGTCTCATTAGTCTGATTACAGGGGAAGGCCAATTTATGTCTTCTCTCCTCTGTTGCTTAGAGTCTTAGCTACATGGGGTCATCCTTGTGGATTCCTGGGAATTTCCCTAGTGTTATGTTTTTAGATAGATGTTTAATGGCTCCCTCAATCAAGATCTCTCTTTGTTTGCTCTTCCTCGCTGTCCGTTCCCTTTCTTGAGCATCCCATTCCGTCATGTTATTCTACTCTCTCCTCTTCTCCTCTCTCTCTTCCCTCTCATCCTCCCTTCTCCCCCCTTGACTAATTTTCTCAGGAGTTCTTGTCTGTTTCCCCTTCCCAGGGGGATCCATGTATGTCTCTCATAGGGTTCTCCTTGTTACCTAGCTTCTCTGGTATCCTTTGCTTTAGGTCTAATATATACTTATGAGTGAGTACTTACCATGTTTGTCTATCTGGGTATGAGTTACTTCACTCGGGATATTTTTTTCTAGTTCCATCCATTTACATGCAAATTTTATAATGTCATTCAGGATACAAGATAAACTAAAATAAAAAGTAGCACTCCTATGTACAATTGATAAAAGTGCTGAGAAAGAAATCAGAGAAACATCACCATTTACAATAACATAAATAACATAAATATCTTGGGGTAACACTAATCAAACAAATGAAAGACCATTCAAAAAGAACTGTAAGTCTTTGAAGAAAGAAATTGGAGAAGATATCAGAAAATGGAAAAATCTCCCATGCTCTTGGTTATGTAGGATCAACATAAAAAATAGCAATTCTACCAAAATCAATCTACAGATTCAATGCAATCTCTTTTAAAATCCCAGTATAATTTTTCCCAGACATTGAAAGAACAATACTCAACTTCATATGAAAATACAAAAAACCCAGAAGAACCAAAGCAATCCTCTACAATAAAGGAACATCCAGAGGCATCACCATCCCTGGCATTAAGCTCTATTATAGAGGCACAGTAATAAACACAGCTTGACATTGCCATAAAAATAGACATGAGGAACAATAGAATCAAATATAAGACTCTGATATTTATCCACATACCTATGAACACCTGATTTTTGACAAAGAAGCTAAAATTTTACAATGGAATAAAGAAAGCATCATCAGTAAATGATGCTGGCATAACTGGATGTCAACATGTAAAATAACACAAACAGATCCATATCTATCCCCATGCAGAAAACTTAAGTCCCAATGGATCAAAGACCTCAACATAAATCCAGCCACACTAAACTGCATTGAAGAGAAAGTGGGAAATAGCATCAAACATAGGGCTTATTCCCAAAATATATAATGAACTCAAGTATCTAGACATCAAATTACCAAATAATCCAATTAAAAAATGGGGTATAGATCTAAACAGAAAATTTGCAAAAGAAGAATTACCAATGGCCAGAAGACGCTTAAGGAGCTGCTCGACATCCTTAGCCATCAATGAAATGCAACTCAAAGCAACTTTGAGATACCATCTTACACCTGTCAGAATGGCTAAGATAAAAAACACCAATTATAGCTTATGCTGGAGAGGATGCTGAGTAAGGGAACTCTCCTCCATTGCTGGTGGAAATGCAAACTTGTCCAGCCACTTAGGAAATCAGCGTGTTGGTTTCTCAGAATATTGGAAGTCAATCTACCTCAGGACCCAGCAATACAACTCATGGGCATAGACACAAAGAATGCTCACTCATACTACAGGGACATTCGATCAACTGTGTTCATAGCAGCATTATTCATAATTGCCAGAACCTGGAAATGACCTAGATGCCCTTCAACTGAAGAATGGATAAAGAAAATGTGGTACATTTACATAATGAAGTACTACTACTCAGCTTACATCTCTTTAATGTATTTTTGTTACCAGATATACTGTCAATAATTTTTTTTTTTATTTTTCTAGACAGGGTTTCTCTGTAACTTTGGTGCCTGTCCTGGAACTAGCTCTTGTAGACCAGGCTGGCCTCGAACTCACAGAGATCCGTCTGCCTCTGCCTCCCAAGTGCTGGGGTTAAAGGTGTGCACCATCACCGCCCTGCTTACTGTCAATAATTTAAGGTAAGTTGACCATGAACATCTTCCTGAAAAATGTGTTCAATATTCTATTCCATTCTTGTGCAGTATTACAAAAGTATCTGGAAACACAACCATACACAATAAGCATTTACACAGTGCTTCCCATTTGGCAGGTTCTTTTTCAGTGCCTTCTTTAGTAATTAAATAACTTATTTCTCAGATGAGACAATTTACACACTGAAAGCAAATTACCAAGCCTATCGGGTAGAAAATGCCAGGACTGGAGCTAAGTTCAGCCTGTCTGTACCTTGCACATGTGTGTGCAAACATATAAAAATGTCATGAAGCTTAGCTATTAAACAGTTTTTTACTTATTATATAATGCTATGTTTTAAAAAATGTGACTAGTTCTGTCAACTTGAATTAAAATTTTCTTTTTGGAAGAACTAATACCAATACTCTTCAAATTGTTCCACACAAAAGAAACAGAAGAAACATTGCTAACCTCTTTTTATGTGGCTACAATTACCCTGATACCCAAACCACAGAAAGACATTACTGAAAAATAGAATTACAGACCAATCTCACTCATGAACATTGATTCAAAAATACTTAATAAAATAATGGCTTCATCCCAGAGTTGCAGAGTTAGTTCAACATATGAAAATATATCAGTGTAATTCACTATATAAACAAACTGAAAAGTAAAAACCACAAGATCATCTAATTTGATGCTGACAAGCCTCAGACAAAATAAAATATCCCTTAGTGACAGAAGGCTGGGAGAGAGCAGGGATTCAAGGAGCATACCTAAACATAATAAAGGCAATATAGGGCAAGCCAACAACCAACATCAAACTAAATGGAGAGAAACTCACACTGATCCCACTGAAATCAGCAACAAGACAGGGTTGTCCACTCTCTCCATATCTATTCAATATATTTCTAGAGATCCTAGCTATAGCAATAAGACAACAAAAGATCAATGGGATATAATAAGAAAAGAAGTCAAACTTTAAATCTTTGAGGAAAGAAATTGAAGAAGCCACCAGAAAATGGAAAGATCTCCCATGCTCTTGGGTAGTAAAAATGGCAATCTTACTAAAAATAATCTGTAGACTGAATGCAATGCCCATCAAAATCCCAAAAAATTCTTCTCAGACATCAGAACAACAGTACTCAACTTCATATGAAAAAGCAAAAAAACTCAGGATAGCCAAAACAATCCTGTACAATAAAGGAACTTCTGGAGGCATCACAATTCCTGACTTCAAACTCTACTACAAAGGTACAATACTGAAAATAGCCTGGATATTGGCATAAAAACAGACAGGAGGACCAATGGAACCAAATCAGAGACCCAGATATTAATCCACACACCTATGAATTCCTGATTTTTGACAAAGAAACAAAAAATATAAAATAGAAAAAAGAAATATTTATAAATGGAGCTGGCATGACTGAATATCAAATGTAGAAAAATGAAAATAGATCCATATCTATCAGCATGTACAAAACTCAAGTCCAGCCGGGCGGTGGTGGCACATGCCTTTAATCCCAGCACTCAGGAGGCAGAGGCAGGCATATCTCTGTGAGTTCAAGGCCAGCCTGGTCTACTAGCACTAGTTCCAGGACAGGAACCAAAAAGCTATGGCAAAACCCTGTCTCGAACCATCCCCCCCCCCAAAAAAAAACACAAAAAAACCTCAAGTCCAAGTGGATCAAAGATCTCAACATAAAGCTAACTACACTGAACCTCACAGAAGAAAAAGTGGGAAGTATACTTGAACACATTGACACAGGAAACCACTTTTTAAATATAACCTCAGAAGCACAGACACTGAGAAAAACAATTAATAAATGGGACCTTCCACAGCTGAAAAATTTATGTAAAGCAAATGATCAGGTCAACAAGAAAAGCAGCAGCCTTCAGAATAGGAAAAGATCTTCACCAACCCCACATCAGACAGAGAACTGATCTCCAAAATATACAAATAACTCAATACTTTGATCATCAAAACAACAAAAAATTTGATAAAAAATGGAGTACAGACCTAAACAGATAACTCTCAACAGAGAAATCTAAAATGGCTGAAAGGCACTTAAGGAAATGTTCAACATCCTTAGTCATCAAAGAAATGCAAATAAAAAGAACTCTCAGATTCCATCTTACACACCTGTAAGAATGGCCAATATCAAAAACAGTGATGACAACTTATGCTGGAGAGGATATGTGGTAAAGGGAACACTCCTGCATTGCTGGTGAGAGTGCAAACTGGTACAGCCCCTTTGGATATCAGTATAGCGATTTCTCAGAAAATTAAGAAACAACCTTCATCAAGATGCAGCAATACCACTTTTGGGTCTATAACCAAAGGAATGTTCAATTATACCACAAGGACATGTGCTCAACTATGTTCATAGCAGCATTATTTGTCATAGTGAGAACCTGGAAATAACCTAAATGCCCCTTGACTGAAGAATGGATAAAAAAAAATGTGATACATTTATGCCGTGGAGTACTACATAGCAGAAAAAAGTGACATCTTGAAATTTGCAGGTAAATGGATCATATAGAGTGAGGTAACCCAGACCCAGAAAGGCAAGTATCATATATACTTACTCATAAGTGGCTTTTAGACATAAATTGAAAGAAAATAAAACCAGCCTGCAGTCCATAACCTCAGAGAACCTAAACAACGTTGAAGACCCTAAGAGAGAAATACAAGGCTCTAATCAACACGGGAAGTGAAAAAGACAAGATTTCCTGAGAAAATTGGAAACATGGGAAGCATGGGAGAGGGTTGAATGGGAGGGGATAGAAAGGGAAGGGAGCAGGAAAAAATGTATAGCTCAATAAAATCAATAAAATAATTTTTGGAATATATTATTTTATGACTAATATGCTTTTTGTGATTAAAATATTGAATCATTATTTGAACATACACATATACATACACATATTGAGTTTAACATTTGTATCATCTTCTTTTCTAATTTTGGAATAGTCTGTAAATTTTTACACATTTTACCTATATTCATTAGTTAATAGCTTTTCAATAAGATATAAAAAGAGAAATAAATTTTCTATAAACAAGAGATGTGAAAGAAAACTAAAATTGGTGCATTTAGCTAATTATTTAGTCAATACTTAATGACCAAATGATGAAACTATTTGAGAAATAGTCTTTGAGCCATTTTAATGGTTTTTGAGAACAGAGAGATAATATGTGTGTAACAATTTCTCTGACATCCAGTTAATAGATAATATTTATGAACTCATTATATCTTTACAGAGAAACACAGCCATTTTCCTCAATTTAAAAAGGAATCCTTGTTTTAAACTCAACTGAATATTTACTATCTGTATACTGGTCTCGGTATTATGTGAACAAATTTCAAATTAGTGCATTAAAAACAAAACTGGCAATATTTTCACCAAACAAAATAGAGAAAATAACCTCAAATTCTTACTAATTTCAAAGTAAACTAAATGGTCTAAGGAACTAAATGGTCTATAAAGTTCTTCCTGTCAGATCCACAGATTAGGGTGAAATACAGTTGATGCTAATAATGCTGCCAATTTTATCCTAGGATATAAAAAGCATTCCAAAGCCCTTTAGTGTTAGAAATGATTTTTATCATTTTATATCATTGTCTGTTCTAGTCACTTACTTTTCTTTATAGGATAAGGAATTGTTAAATATATTAGAAAAAAATCATACTTGTAGTTAAAACTGGAGAAAAGATACACAATCTAATCTCCAGCGGCTACCCAGCATCTTGTTCTTTCTAGCATTTATCTTCTTATGAGGAAAGTTTGTGAGAAAATGAGCTGATGCTTTATTAGAATGCAGGCAGCACAGCCATTTCCTGTGGTTCCAGATGAATGCTACACAGGAGAGAAGTTTACAAAAGTTCTCCTGTTCAGGTTGCAGCAGCCTGTGGAGGAGACCTAAGTAGGAGTCGTTATGAGAAAAAGAGAGAGCTATAGGAGAAAGTTGCAAAGCACTTAATTTCGTGAGTGTCTTTGAAAAAATAAATTCCTTAAATGCAAATAATTTTCTCTATTAAACTTTCATAATTTAAAATAATTCATGTGTTTATGAATTTCTCTGTAACTGTAAATATTGAAAGCATTACTGTCATAAAGACTAAAGAAAGGTAGTTTAACTGCAAAGATAGATTTCCTAAACTTGCATTTCTGTTTCTCACTGGGCTGGATGGGATTCCCTGTTTTGGTTTCTTGAATGATGAAATGATGTGTACCCAGACTGAGGATACCCAATTGCTATCATAGTTGTGACTCTGGGAAGGGGCAATAAAATCTCCAGTCATTCTTTGCTGTGGAATGAAGGAGATTATGAAGAAGGTTTCATAATAAAGTAATTGGTGATATTCATTCTGTAAAATGATAACGAGGAAGGTAGTCATGAAAACTGGAGAAAAAGAGAGGAGTAAAAGAAAAAAAAGTTTTTATTTGCATAAAACACAAATAACGTGAGCATGGGCATTTCAGACTATGTTAGAGAAAATTTTTCTTTGGCATAAGCATGGCCCCAAAAGGTAAAGATTAGTAGATTATTAGACATGTGTGTCTTGTGAACATAGTGTCAAGATAACTGAAGTATTATGTTGTTTTTCTGAAACCACGCCTGGCATCTGAGACTAAAGACAATATTGAGAGTTCTATCCAGTTGCTACAGGCAGTGTATTCATTCACCAACCATTTTATCCTTGAGCAGCATTTCTTTTGAAAGTACTCAAGATGGTTCAGTAGTAGAAAGCACCCCTGAAAGGTTGAAATTAGATGACTAAATTAGGTCTTGGCTGCATTTTTGTGGTGAAAGTTTTCTGTCTCTCCCATTAGCAAAAAACACCAGTCACCAGTTTTATTATAGTTTCTCATCCTTTGGGAAAAAGATTTAAAATAGAAACAACAACAACAACAGCAAAACAAACAAAAAACAACAGGAGGAACTCACAGGGGTCAGGCTATCCGCAAAGTGGCTATGAAGTTGAGAATATTCTGGAATTTCCACGCCTTCTGCTTGTGGTGGCGCACGCCTTTAATCCCAGCACTCGGGAGGCAGAGGCAGGCGGATCTCTGTGAGTTTGAGACCAGCCTGGTCTACAAGACCTAGTGCCAGGACAGACTCCAAAACCACAGAGAAACCCTGTCTCACCCCCCCCCCCAAAAAAAGAATAGGTTTAAAAGTGAGAGCACCATCATTCACCAGCATTACATTTGTTTTGTTTTTAATATGACCACTTAACGACTATCTAATTTATAAAAGACACTGTGTAAATACCAGAACAAGAATAATAGTCTATATTCACTGATAGCTTCCTAATCAACTCTTATCATGAAACAGATTTCGATGTGATGATTCTATGATTGCTAGTCTCTTTGAGTGTGTGTGTGTGTGTGTGTGTGTGTGTGTATGTATGTATTTTGTCTCACTATCTAGGCATATCTGTCCCAATATATGCTATGTAGACAAGGTTTGTTTTGAATGCACGGAAGCCTTTTTACCTTTTCCTTCTGAGTGCTGTAATTACAAGTATAAGTTATCTTACTTATTCTATGATTGGGTTTTCAGTGAGAAAGCTTCACCAAGATGAGAAGAAGATATAATTATTGAGTCCAGAGTAAATAGGGAAGTATATCAGCATGTACAATTACTATCTCACAGGACTATGGATTACTCTTTCATTAATTTAGATGCTTGGGCAAAACCTTCAGGTAATCATGATACCTGCATTGGAGTAGGGCAGGCAGATAGAAAATGTAAATGCCTTTTCTCAATGCTGATAAGAAAGATGCTACATTTCCAGAGGTTTATCATTTGATTAAAGTTGGAGTTTCTGATAGCATGTTTAGATTAAGGAAATGGAGATATCAGTGTGTATACAATGCTCTTAGCATCAAACTCTTGTTTTTGGTGTTAGTTTTTTTGATAAATGTACAATGTTGTCTTTTTTTTTCTAATAAAAGAGAGAGAGAGAGATTTGTGGAATTTCTTCCAATAGCAGGTATCAGGCTAGAGATGAAGAGAAGCTATAAGCACGTTGGGATGGAAGTTGTTATCAGCATTTCTGTCTCCCTTTACTCACCCTATTCAGCCTTACATAGCAGGCAGGTAAACACAGCTGTAGCACAAAGCGTACACAATCATACACCATGGATATTTTATGGGACAGTCTGGACTCTCTATATGTGTTCAGTAGGAAGAGGCTTTTATCTTACTTTAGTTTATAATATGTTTCATCACACCTACTATATATAAGATTTCACTATGGTTTCTTTGTAAGTGTTAACATTTTGTTGACTTGTCCTGCAAAGTCCTTACTTGCTATAAGTATTCAGAGTTTAATTAAACAGTAGTATTTCTTTCTTTCTTTTTAAAATTCTTACTGTAAAAATCCATTTATTTATGAAATTTATATTATAGACACAATTATAGATTTTTAGTTATTAAAAAAATTTAAATGTTTGTGTACCTTTATTCTTTCAAATTTTATTATTTTAGTAATTTTTGATATTTACTTTTACTCTGATCAAATCATTCTTCCCTCTCTAATTCATCCAGATCCTCTTCTCCTTCCTACCCACTCAACTTTAAGCTCTTTCTCAAAATAAACAGAGAAACAATCAATACAATAAAATACACAAATCCTAGAAAGCAAAGTACATCATGCAAAAAGAAAAAAAATAACACAACTAAGTAAAAACAAAACCCTCCCACCAAACTGCAAACAAATAAACACACATGCACACACAAAACAACAAATAAAAATAAAACAAAAACAAAACCTGTGGACTTAATTATATGTTGGTCCACTTTTGAGCATGATATACCCTGTGTTATTCCATTGGAGAAAACCGATTTTGCTTCTCTCACCAGGTATAAATGATAGGTAGTCCTGCTGTTAAACTTTAGCTTGCATTTTATTCATTAATTCATTTTTAAATGGAATAAAATAAAACATGACATAAAAAGTATCACATTGAAGTTGGATAAGACAGACCAAGAGAAGGAAAAAAGTTCAGGAGAGGGCACAAGAATCAGAGACCCAGACCCACTGGTTTTTATATTAAGGAATTACATCAAACCACTAAAGAGAAGGCCATAATGTAACCACAAAGAACCTGGCGCAGACCCTGTATAGCCCCTTTGCATGCTGCTTTAGTCTGTATGAATACGTATGAGAATTTCTTGTGCTATCTCAGAGCACTTGGTTTTCTTAGTGTTCTCCATCCCCTGTGGCTCTTAGCTTCTCTCTGCAGGGTTCCCTGAGTCCCACAGTGAGGAATTTGCAGGAGACATATCGTTTAGGACTGAGTGTTCCAATCTCTTGCTCCCTGTGTAATGTCTGACTGTGGGTCTCTATTTTTGTTCCCATCTTCTGTAGTAGTAAGCTTTTCTGATAATATCTGAATAAAGCACCGATTTATAAGTACAGATAAATATCATTAGGTGTTATTTTATCACTACATTGTTTTCTATTTATTTTTGCCCAGAATTAATTGTTTTTCCTAGGTACCTGGCCTATCTAGTCTCATGTTCTTGATCACGCAAGCAGTGTTAAGTGTGGGTTTCATCTCATGGAATAGGCCTTCAGTCAGATCAGTTATTGGTTATTGCCACAGGTTTGTGCCACCATTGCCCTAGCATATTGTGTGGGTAATATATCACTGTAGATAAAAGATTTGTAGCAGGCTTGGTATTTCACTTTCCATCTAGAGAGCATTAGAGTACCTTCCTGTACCAAAGATGATGCTAGAACACAAGGTTGAAGGCCCTATGTAGGCACCTGCTTTATATCTCCATTTTCAAAGAGTTGTGTAGGTGTTTCCTCAGCAATGGGTCCTTGCTGTCAGTTTGTAGAGAGCAACCTATAGCCTTGGCAACAGTCTGGATTGTTTGAGGATTCATATGCAGACATTTTTGTTGAAATAGGAGCTGCGGGCTACGTTCCCAGCACCAGGCCGCCCATGCGGGGCTGTGTCCCGCCACCCAGCTAGCTTTACCCGAAATAATTACACGGAAACTGTATTCTTTTAAACACTGCCTGGCCCATTAGTTTCAGCCTCTTATTGCCTAGCTCTTACATTTCGATCTAACCCATTTCTATTAATCTGTGTAGCCCACGAGCTGGCTTACCAGGAATGATCTTAACCTGCTTCTGCCTGGAGTGGGAGAATCATGGCGACTCCTTGACTCAGCTTCTTTCTCCCAGCCTTCTGTTCTGTTTACTCCGCCTACCTAATTTTTTGTCCTATCAGAGGCCAAGCAGTTTCTTTATTATTTAACCAATGAAACAACAGATAGAAAGATGACCCTCCTCCATCACATTTTAGCTAAAAACTAAACTCAATGTAACCCAAACCCAGTACTGGAAAGTTTCATTTGGTGTCAAGAAATGGTCCTTTGGGTCTCTGTCTTCCACATTATTTGATGACTTTATTTAGAGCTCTTTCATGTGTGTGTGTGTGTGTGTGTGTGTGTATGTTTCTATTATATTAGATTTCCTTACTACCCCTTAAATGCCCCTGAATTTAGCTGTCACTCCTCATATTTTCCCCAGTTTATTCTTTTCTCTTATGATTCCTACTTGATCATCTCATTCCATACTCCCTCATCCATCCATAACTATCCATTCTATTTCCATTCCCTAAGGATATCTATCTATTCACTCTAACAGGGTGTCTTAATCTTCCTAATGCCATGGCACTTCAGTCACCATGTGTGGTGACCCCCAACTATAAAGCTATATTTGTTACTTCTCGTCTTAGTTAAGGTTTACTATCGCTGTGAAGAAGTACCATGACCATGGCAACTCTTATAATGAAAACATTTAATTGAGGGGGTTCACTTACAGTTCAGAGATCCTGCTGTTTTAGATCTATAGGGATTTCCTCATCACATGCTCCAACAGTTCACAGATTTTGTGGATAATAGATGGGCCAGTTCATAGCCCCAGCACTGGATCTGGTTGATAGTTGGATTGGTCAGTTGCTAGCTTTCCCTCATTCCCACTATCTGGGCAAACTCTCCAGCACTGCCTCAGTTAACTTACCAAATGCAGCCAATAGCAGGAAGTATGGCCTGTTCTCTTTATCTTGGACTCTCAGATCTGAGTTTCCCTCACTCACATGGTCATAACCAGATCTACCATTTTTCCAAGGCTAGGTTTAGGGCTGTCTCTTTCTGATGGCTGTAGAGGGAATGTGAGGAGGAAATGGGTACAGATTTCCTGTTCTCATGTCCTCGGGGCTGCCTCACTTGCATACCCAACAACAGGGTCAGATCTAGAGTGATGCACTTCAAGTGGTGAGGGTCCGAGTTAGTTCTCTCACTCTTGTGACTCTAGGTCCACCTCTTACCTGCCCCAGGTGGTAATGGGCATCTCTCCCTCATTCATACCCTCATATGGCAGACAAGGGGGCAGAGTCAGCTCTCCTACTCTCTCATCCTCAGGGTCAGCTCACCTGCATTCTTGACCATGGGGTGAGTCCTAGTGTGCTGCCCAGATAAAGTAAACATCTATGGTGAGAAGTGGTTTCTTTCCAGAGTGTGGGAAGTGGGCTCTCTTCTGAGGGGTTGGGCCAGTTAGCAAGGGGCGGGGACAGCAATCCCATGACCAGCAAAGCACAGGGCCAGCTCAGCACAGCATGATTCCAATGACCCCTGTGCTAACACAGATAAAGGATATCAACACAGACCTCAGCTACAGTAAGACCATTGACACAGATACGGCACTAGGCAGTGCTCCTTGCCTAGGTGCCACTACAGCACTGGTAGCAGCACAGGTCACCCAGATCAGCAAGGCCACAGGCATGGCACAGTCCTAGGACACTGACATGTTCTGAACTGACCATGGTCCTCCTCATGGCCCTGTGTGACAACAGGAACTTCAGATATCAACTTAGAGCCTGGCTGCTATAGAGGGCCATGCCAAACAAAATGTTCTGCAGTAGCCCTGGCCTGCATGATGCCATATCCCTGGGTGATAGTGCAGGCCACTCAGATCGGGATGTTCTTGGTGACAGCACTGGCCTCCAGTGCCCTCATGTCTTTAAATTGTGACCCAGACCCTGGGTATCTATGTGGTCTTTGGAGGCAGCATTGGCCACATAAATCAATATAGACCTTGGCTGTGATATGGTCCTAGGCTCCAGTCTAGGTCTGGATGTCACCACAATCCCAGGTGGTCATCCAGACCAGCATGCCCACCACACTGCTGCAGTCCTTGGAAACCAGCACGGACACAGATGGCCTAGCCACCCATCATCAACAGTTTTCAATGGTCTCAGGAGACACAGATAGCTTTACAGACCCTGGCAGCAGCAGAGCCATGGAACCCACACAAGGCCCTTGACTGTACTTCTGGTCCAGACACTACCATGGTCCCAGTTGACAGTCCTAGCCACACAAATCCAGTGGGCCTGAGCAGTGGAACAGCCCTGGGGTAGCAAAATGGTCACAGTTTGTGGACCAGATCTCAGGCATTAATGTGGCCCCTGGAAGTAATATGAGCCAGGGACATCAACACAGACCCTGTCATGGCAGGACCATAGACTCAGATATGGTCCTTGGCAGTAGCCCAGGCTAGGTTGTCACCATGGTCCCAAGCGGCAGTGCAGGTTGTCCTGACTCCTGCAGCAGTGCAGCCCTCCTACACCAATGTGGCCCAGACAACAGGTCCCTACAAGGCCACCAGTGATAACAGAGCCACACTCATTGACATAGGTCCCCTTGGCTGCTCCATGATCCTGAAACAAGACTTAGCCCTTCATCATAGCCCAGTCCTAGACATATCCTTGGACTGGGTATGGCGGCAATCTCTGCAGCCCATTCCTCACTACCCTCATCTCTCCAGATATGTCCTTCTCCCCAGCCCATGAATCATTCTGCCTCTCCCTCTCTTCCACTTCCCCACCCTGTACTCTCTCACCACAATGGTGCCTGACTACCCATTGTGGGAACTCTTAGTTGGGTCATAGGTGGCAACTGGCTAAGTCTTACTTGCCCCAGCCACAAAGAATGGCATAGAGCTGTTGTTTTTCCTCTCTCCCATGTGCAGGCCCAGAGACCTGGGGTGGCACTTGGTATGATGACCTCTGATTGACCGTGACCACCCCTCCCCACCCCCACCAAAAATTCTGTAGTTAGTAAGTTTTTTCCCCTTTTGTAGGTTGCGCTTTGTCCAAATTATAGTGTGTTTGGTGTACAGAAGCTTCTTAGTCTCATGAGGTCCCATTTATTAATTGTTGATCTTAGGGTCTCAGTTAATGGTATTCTAAACAGGAGTGTTTCTATGTAGTGAATTCATAATCACTTTTTGCCTGTTTACAAAACAATCTCTTTCCTTGGTCTGAGGAATTTATCATCTTATACATCTTGATGGGAAGCCTACCCTGACATTCAAGAATGCTGCTTGCTTCCTTTCAGCAGGGAAACATACCTTGAATTCACTGACAAAATGAACCTTCCCACAGTTCAAATAAGAGAAGAAGAACCTAGAAATTGCATCTGAGAGACAGTTAAGAAGAGGAGAGTTTGTGGGACAAGAGCAACAATAGTACTGATTACACATCCCCATTTCCCCATACCCATTCACTCCCGCTCCACACAGGCAGCTGCAATGCTTTGTGCGTTTGTGGAAACTGACTGGTTGGCAGCAGTACTGGAGATTATCTTAAGTTCCAACTTAGACTGTTATTATACCATGTCTTTGATTCTCTGACATGCCACTGCATTTTTAATATATCCATTTGTACTGACTTCAACACAAATTTGCTTTCATGTCTTACCACTACAATCTCTTCTTGAAGCAAACAAAAGATTAGGAATAGATAATGAACATTTTCTGTGAGTTTGTGATAAATCTTTTCTTTTTTGTAGGACAAATAACTAGGTACCCAAATTGCAAAATGAAATTACTTATTTTTTTCTGAAAATTGATATGTTCAAAAATATAAAAATACTGATGAGAATTTGAAAGAAACATTTGGAAGATATGCTTTGTGAAGAGCTAGTACTCACAGAGTGGAGATCTGAAAAGGAATGATTTTGTAACTCAATAATTTGAAAATTAGAAAAAATATCATGATTTGCTCGAATATTATCAAATTTTGTATTCTAAGAAGTGTTGCATGAAATAGACCAATTTTAGTTTTGATGTGATTTCTAACACATTGGGCACTACAATCAGTTTTACATTATAATTTTCTGTATTCCTTAGAACTAATGTTCTAGGACACATTTCAGTAAAGAAAACAAAAGATTGAGCTGTTGACTACCCACAGAGATATCTGTGCTCTGCAGATTAGTCTAAGGATTTGAAATAATTAGCTTTGATTTTTACTTTCACTTTAAAAAAAATTGAAAAATACTTTAGATCACTACACTTAAAAAGTTGGTATAGTATGTTACTTGCACAAATAAGTTTTAGATGTAGACTCCCTTGGCTCATTTTCTAGTTGCTTTCCTTATTTGGCGTGTGATCTTAGGCACACTGCTTAATTTTCCTCTGCTAAAGATTCTTATCCTGAGAATGAGAGTTTGCAATAATTAAATGAGTAAACTTCAAAAAAAGATATGTAGTAATCTTACATATTAATTCAATATGCTTTTTCGACAGAGTGCCCAATGTGCTGTGATTATATTGGGATAATTACCTATAACCAAAAAATTCTTTTTCAGGGTATGGAGAGTTGCTTTAGCATTTGAATACGCTGCTTTTGTAGAGAACCAAAGTTCAGTTCCAGCATCCACATGACATGGCTATAACTGTAAGTCCAGTTTGAAGGAATCTGACACATTGTTCTGGACTCTGCACACATGTGTAACATTTGAACATGGCCTCCCTCTACAAAAGCTTAAGTAGTTCTTGGTGTTTCCTATGTGAGGAACTATGCTAAGTCTTGGAAATGAAAGATCCATAAATAAAAGTTGAGAACCATCATTTGACATTTTACAAAACAAATTGTGTGACCTCTGCATTTTTCACATTGCACCCTGCTTGCAACAGGCAGAATCCCACTCTAATCAGTGACCTTTAAACTCTCTGCCCATTACTTGCACTTAGGTCTGTGGCCAACTCCCAATCAATAGGGCTTAGAAAGGTAAAAATACTTTGCAGATACAGTGAAAATACCTAATCAGTTGACTTCAAATTAATTAAAGTGCTTAATCTTCGTTGTGAATAGGACCTAAGCAGGTAGATTTTTAGGAGGGAGACATAAAAGTCCTTTGAGAGACAATAACAACAAAAAAACCTTCCAGAAGAAAAATTCTTCTGTGCTTTAGGAATTTTTGTACAGGGCCTGGGGGTAGTCTATAGGAGCTGAGAGTAATTCTCAGTTGAGAGCGGAGAAGTATTCATGGTGGATTCTGTCAATAACCCAAGTAAATGAGAATTAGAAGTTGACTTGAAAAATTCTGAGAGAAGTTAGTCTCAGCCCCTACTTTGACTGCAGTCTTATTATTACATTAATGAATGGAAGAAAATGAAATGAAAAAATAGTACTGTAAGTCATTAAATTGTGGTGATTTCTTTTTTCAAAAACAGTAACTAAAAAAGTGTAAAAAAAACCAACTTTCCAACTGGTTTCTTAGTGTTTTGAAAATTTCAAGGTGGTGTGCTTAAAATAAATGAAGAATATATACACATACATACATACATACATATATATATATATATAAATATATATATAAATTATCTACCAAATAGAATTCTGACTCACAGGTTGGAAGATTTTCAGGAATAGCAATGTTGCTATTACCTAACATTGGTATATATATATATATATATATATATATATATATATATATCCACAGATATTTCTTTGGATATATATATATATATATATATAGCCTACTGAATGAGAAAAGATCTTCACCAATCCCACATCAGACAGAGTACTTATCTCTAAAATATATTTTAGCCATTTGAATAATTGCTGAAATTCTGGGAGAAATTTTAAAATGCTCCCAAATACATCAAAATTTTTCCTCTTGAGAGGTTATACTCATAACTATTTTTTCTCTTAAAACAGCAAGTGTCACATGAAACTTAGAAATTCATCTTATGAATCACCATGTGACTAAAACCTGGAGACAAAGCATAAAATTATCCAATTAATTTTGAGTAACTAGGTACAATAGCAAGATGAGGAAAACAAAATACTGAAATAGATCTACAAGATCTCCTAAATGATAGAAGCACAAGTAAAAAAAATGTGCATATTTGTTATTTAATATTCTTTTATTTGCTGGAAAAATATTTACATGACAACACTGTGACAATCTTCTCTTAAGCCTTTGAAATTAATCTCTGATGAAAGTGGCGATCTACATTCACAGAGGAAACTTCAAAATGAACAGAGGAGAACATTAGCTGCCTACAAATGTAGTAGAAACTTCTAGCTTCACTTGTAGCACATTGCCTAACACTATCCTTTCCTGATTAAATTTGCAGTTCGTGCATGCCCATTGAAGACTCAAAGATAAGATGGGGATATTTTACTCTTACATTGTTGGTAATAGTCTTGCATACTTATTAATGGAAATGCTTATTTTTCTGTTTTGTTTTTGCAGTTGAGCTTAGTGTTTTAAAAATAAATATAACAGATATAACATTAGTAATAGCAACAAAGAGCATACCTGTGTATCTACAACCAGCTTCATAAAGAATCAATAATACTTTGTTTATTTTGCCTATAATATCTGCTTTTATAGTTCTATTATTTCAATATACAAATATCTAAAACATTGTTATAAAATTTGAGAGATAAGAAATACAAGGAATATTTTGAAATTGATAAAATTAGCAACTAAAATAATAGACTTATGAAAAATTATTGGTGATAATCCTGTAAAAACTAAGAAAAATATAATAAAGAATATGAAATACATTTATAATATTATCTTATATTTTAATTTTCATTTTGCTTGAGAATGTTCAAAATTATAAATTGTGAGAAATGTTTTATAGGAAGGCTAATGTGAAACTTTAAGAAATAAACAACCTTATATGCAAATGGGAAACTCTGGTCCCATATTTGTATATTAAAGAGCACTTATGAATTTTAGTTAGAAACAATGTTTCTAATATATTATGTAACTTACAAATGTCTATTTTGAGCTGAAATTTAACCTCGATGAAAGGAGTCATATGTCAGATGACATACCTTGAATCAGATCTCACCAAACGATCTATTTAGGCCTGCATTTTTCCAGTTCCATTTCTCTCTATTCTCCAACACTTTCACTTGTGCTCACAGTATTAATACTGTCAGTCACTATGTTTTTTCATTTATTTTCTCTCACTTTCACAATTATATTCAATCATATACCAATTTGCAACTTGGTCCAATGAGTCCATTGCATGTAGCAATCTGTGACCTGATTATGTGAATAAAGACCTACCTACCTACTCTTGGAGAAAGCGGCTATCAGTCAACCTGTCAGGTGCTCAGACAGTTAATTAATTTACACATGTGAGATAACCAACTGAATTATGCTTATTGACTTGTTTTTGGTATGCCGCTAGTTCAGTAGTAAAACACTTGCTTAACACATACAAAAACAAACAAAATGTCTTAGGCATTACTGTGAGGAAATAGGTGTGAAAAATGTATTGAAACCATAAACAGAAGCCAAACTAACTTCAGACAATCTTCCAAATTTCATAGATTTTTTTGCTATAAGGAATATTTTGTCTTCAGATTATGATCATATACATGATTCTGCTTGACATCCAAATGGGGAAAACAGGAAAAGATGGCACTTACTATTAGGAGAGAATGCTAAAATATTTTGTCGTCTTAATCCTTAAGAGTCTGTAAGCTCAACCTTGATATCTGTACAGAGTCAATCAAGTACATGATTTTGTGTGTGTGTGTGTGTGTGTGTGTGTAGTGTGTGTTACTTTTGTAACTTAAAAGCACACGAGATATTCACAATACAGATTGTACTTACCATGCAAAACCAAAGAAATTCCTGCATACACTTTTGTCATTTTGTAGTACTAATGATATGAATACTCATAGATTAATTTTGTGGTTGTTCCTTGACAGTTTAGTTTATCTTCTCATCAGCTTTATTAATTACCTCTTCTCCTATAGAAACTTTCATTAAAGAAGTCTTTTTGTATATTGCTGTAGGACAATGGTCTGTACCCTGTCCATTGTATTTTTATAAAATGTTGATTGGCCAGTAGCCTGTCAGAAAGTATAGGTGGGGCAAGAACAGGATAATTCAGGAAAGAGGAAATAGTTAGTCTGCAGTCACCACCCAGACACAGAGGAAGCCAGACACAGAGCAAGCAAGATGTTACTGCCTCACCGAAAGAGGTACCAAGCCACATGGCTAACACAGACATGAATTGTGGGCTAATATAAGTTATAAGAGTTAATAAGAAGTCTGAGCCACTAGGCCAACCAGTTTATAATTAATGTAGACCTTTGTGTGTTTCTTTAGGGCTTGACGGCTGGAGAACTAGGCAAGACAGAAACCCTTGGTCAACCAATGGTGCCCCTGTGGACAACTGAATCCACATAAAGCCTGAGATAGCTTGGAAAGTAATTCTATACAGAAAAAAATAGACTTAAGTATGGCTTACTGATAGCAGCATTTTCCCAGGTGGGCTCTGTTTGCTAGAGGCAAATGACTCTCATTTAAGTGAGGCTTCCTGACTCAGCTATAGCTGCAAAAACTTTGCAGTGCTTTTAAGAGGTTCTGCCACAAAATACTTGAATGGTGTTTATGAATAGCCTACAGCATGCTTCTTGGTGGTGGCATGGCCCTTGAAATGCTATAGAGTTGGGGCAATAACCATGGCTCTGGTTAATACCTCACTGTGAAACTCGATTCTCAAAAAGATAAGGAATGGGGTGGATCTAGCCATCAAAGCTACAGTTTTAATCCTAGCCATATTGCTTAGCAAATTAAAGATTCATGTGTTCAGAAAAAAAAAGAGATATACAGTAAAGATAGATTCAGATGAAGAAAACCTCTAAATGTTTTACAGTGTATTTAAAAATATATGTAGGCTTGTGAGAGAAAAGAAAAAAGGATAAAGTTCTCAAAAAAAAGGAAGAAAGAGAGTAGTTGGGTATTATGGCACACACCTTGAATCCCAGCACTTGGGAGGCAGAGGCAGGCAGATCTCTGTGAGTTCAGGGACAACCTGGTCTACAGAATGAGTTTCAGGACAGCCAAAGATACACAGAAAAACACTGTCTCAAAAATTAAAAAGAAAGTTAAAAGAAATAGAGTTTAAAATATAGCCACATAAATATGAAAAATACACAAAGAGTCTGGGTACTATATATTATTGTGTTGTCTTTAAATTGTTTGGTGGCTGAGGAAGGAGCAAAAGCTGCTAAAAGACATTTGATTATAAATGCTTCTGAGTTAATACAACACACATATTTTGAATGCCTTTATTTTAAAATATAAGTCAAAAGATATGTTACTTTGTAGAAGAGGTTTTGCTTTTGTTTCCACAGGAAATGAGAGGCTAAGGATTCAGAAGACCCCCCTGAGAAATCTCCCAAAGCAACAGATGGCCCAATGTCAGAGTTCTGTATTCAGAACAGTTTCTAGACTACTGGCTCTCATGATGAAGCCTCACAGAATATTCCTTTCAGGACTTGACTATAATTCAAAATTTTCTTTAGGTCCCCATAAGATTTTCAGCACCCTTAATCAGCACGAAGTAGCCTGGAAAACTATGCCCACATTTAAAAAAAAATGGATTATGGATATTTATCTTTGTTTAGAATGTCGGTTACAAGTTGTTATGGATAATGATCAGGAGAAAAGCTAAACAAAGGAGATTTGATTCAGAGTTCTTGTTTTTTTTTAAAGGTGGGGGAAGTGTTGTGGGACAATGGTCTGCACCCTGTCATTGTATTTTAATAAAATGCTGATTGGTCAGTAGCCCTGAAGAAAGTTTAGGTGGGACAACCAGGTAGGAAGTATAGGCAGGGCCAGAATAGGAGAATTCAGAGAAGAGGAAAAAGTCAGTCTGCAGTCATCACTCAGACACAGAGGAAGCCAGATACGGAACCAGCAAGATGTGACTGAAAAAGGTATCAAGCCATGTGGCTAACACAGACAAGAATTATGGGCTAATATAAATTATAAGAGTTAGTAAGAAGCCTGAGCTACTAGGCCAACCAATTTATAATTAATGTAGACCACTCTGTGTTTCTTTGGGGCTGAATGGCTGCATGACCAGACAGGACAGAAATCTCTGCCAACAGTATGTGATCCAGTGGATTAAATGAGAATTTCTTATAGAAGCACAGGTAAAAAGTTATTAACTAGAACAAGGGCAATTTCACAACTACCACATCAACTTACTAGTGGTTACACTGCTGAAGAAAACATCAACTCCTGTTCCAATATCAATTAACTGCCAATAATCTCCTCATGTACTCTTTCTTCACTAGTAGTGAAAACTTCATGACAGATTCTCTTGTTGGTCTTGGGAAGCACAGTTGCAGTTAGTTCACAGTTGAATGTCTTTGTTATACTTAGAATATATCTGCATAAAATTTCTGCCACACATTTAGTGATTTTTGTCATTTTAGAGTCACAAGCAAGTGGTGTTTGTTAGATTATCACAAATTGATGGGTAGAGAGAAAAAGAAGGCCCTGAAAAATGATCTTCAAGGAGTTAATGCTCTCATTTTCTGTAGCTCGTCTGGTAACTGAGAAGGAAGTTTTAGGACTGTAGAACAATAGGTGTAACCAAATGAAAACTCATGGTTCACATGCATTAAGAAAACCAACCTTTTGGGGCTAAGGATATAACTCAGACTGTAGAGATCTTGGGCAGCTTAAAGCCCAAGGCTCAATCACTAACCTACATAAGTCAGGCATGCTGCCACATGGCTATAATTCCAGCAGCCTTCAGGAGGTAGAGGTGGGAGAATAAGAACTTCAAAGCCAGTGTCTACTACACAAAACTTTTGAGGCCAGTCTTGGAGTATAAGATCCTGTCTCAGCAAACCATCAAAAGTAAAATGATAAAGAAAGTAAGAAAGCTAACTTTGTAATTTTTGGTGAAAATGCTAGTAGTGAATATGCTTCTAAATCTTAAAGTAAAAAGATTTTCACATATTTAAGCATCAAAGAATGTGCATTCAATATCACCTACACTGCTTCTACTGTGAATAAAATCCATTATAACATTTCACCTTTAATGAAGGCTTGCAAAAAGGAAATAATAAGTGCAATAATAGTTTTTACTGGAGAGTTGAAAGTAATTGATATAAAAAATATTTCCTTTTAACTTTCCCCATTTTTGATAATCTAAACTGCATTTTACATGAACCTTGGAAGTATACTGTTCTTCAACAGGGAAAGTAGTTTGGCAGTAATTAAAGCAGACTCCACCTTCTCTGCTGATATGCTATAAGAAAATAGAGTGATTTATCTTCATCTCTCCCAAGTTAATGAAAAATTCACAAGGCACATAGAAAACAGCTTCCTCACTCAGAAAGGATGCAAAGCATCAGTAGATCGATGTTCATGGGTTCTTTTTCATCTCCTTAACATGGTTTTATTCACAGATTTCTTTTTTTGCCCATGGCAGGTGCTCTATTATCATTATATATGAAAAATGGCTACACAATCTACTTTGCTGTACTTCATTTAGCCTTTTTTTTCTTTCTTTCTTTCTTTCTTTCTTTCTTTCTTTCTTTCTTTCTTTCTTCTTTTTTGAAAAGTCAAAAGTTGAAACATCATGTATTACTGCTTGGTGGTATGGGAGAAGGGACAGGGTAGTTTTATTCAGAAGGGCAGAGGGATATGCATCTTTGATTATTGTTTTAAAAGTAAACTTTTGGGATTGGTTTGTCTCATTTGTAAATTATCTACTTTTCTGAATTCTATTACTTCTCTGGATTTTTTTCATTTTAATTCATATTATGATTAATTGCCATCTTTATTTGAAAAACAAAATTACGCCAATGTTTAAAGGAGAGAGTTTTAATTATTGTTCATGAGTTTGAGTTAGAAAATAGTATGGTGGAGGATTCAATTTACTAGAAAAAGTTCACACTTGTTTATGTGTTTTCCAGGGGGCATCTGTTTTGATAAATAAACATAAAAGAGTTATTATCCTTACAACATATTGACTCTTTCTTATGATTATTCATCATGACTTCAAAAAAGAAAACTTAAATCACTTTCTGTTGCTGTTTCTTAAGAATTAAATTAAATAGGCAGCAGGAGAAGGAGGGGACAGTGTGAAGAATATTAATACTTTTACCTTGTCTGAATGAAAATAAAATGTTTTACATAATCAGTGATTAAATTTTTAGAAAGAAGGTTGCTGGCGTCTTTCGCGTGGTAGAGGTGACATCAGAAACAGAAATGTTTCACAGAAAAAAGGCATTGATTCAGTGTTGTGCTGTTACTTGAAATGCACTTCTCAGTACTGGGCCAGGTGTCTCCTTTCAGATAAGATTTTAACTTTGTTGGTCACGAATGAGCTTAGTCTAGAATAAACTTCAGTGTGATTCATTTTTTCCAGAGTTTTGATTTAAATATAATGTGTTTAAGTAAGAATTTTTTTGTGAAGCATTTACACAGAATCAGAACAAAAATACTCATGTTCAAAGATCTTCTAGACCTCATAGCAGGTTATTTGTGGGACAATAAAGCAGCAAGCAAAGTATGTCAAGCAAACAAAGATGACTGGGATGAAAGACAGCTTTCACTTGTGGATCTGAGTGCAACCCTAGCCTTTCTTGATGAGTTTCAGTGGCATTGACTTCCATTTCAAAATTGCCCAAGGATTAGCATGATGTAAGGATGTTAAGGTCTTAGAAGTTTGAAAGAACTATAAATAGAGAAGATCAAAGACACAAATATCTTTGAAATGGAGAAATGTTATACATTACTAATAATTCTCAATTTTTAACAAATTTACAATTAACAAATTCAGGCAGCACATTTTTCCCTAAAGGTATTAGGAAGACTTTGAGAATTAGGGAATTTGTGTTCAATAATCTCGTATGCATTCAGATAAATAAGAGTTGTTGTGAAGATGGGGCTGCTTAGGAGTTATATAGTAAGTGACCCTGAAGTTGATAGTCATCAGACTCTGAGCTTGATTTTTCTTCCATCTTCCCTTTGCTTGTCAGAATAGACACAGCCTAGACTACTTTCTCTTGGACACCCCTTCAATAGCTGTCTAAGAAGCACATAATTTAATCTGATTTTGCTGTAGTGTATTTGATTTTTTTAAAGTTTGCCATAATTTTTTTAGGTATAAAATAAGGGAAAACCCTCACCAATACAGTACATGTTAGACACTGTCACTATAGCAAATCCTTTGTCCAGGGTTCTATCCAGGGATAAAGAGCAAGTTGCTTGCTTTGCTATGACCACCCAAGATAGTGCACTGGCAAGGGATCCTTCTCCCTCAATTTATCAGTTTATCATGTAGCAGACAAGACCTTACCCTATGGCTTGCTGCCCCCAAAGTTGTTTTTAAATGGATCAAAATTCCAGAAAACTTCCCCTTTTTTCTTCTAATTAAGAAGGTTCTAATCTTCACAGAAAACTATTTATAATAAGAAAAATTATCAGGAATTTTTCAGAAGATAGAAGAGGTAATAACATAAACAAAAATGAAGCTACCACCAAGAAGAACAACATCAAGCAAGAAACACATACTAAATGCCCAGGCCATGGGTAATTGACAAATTACAGAGAGATTATTCCATAGCTGTCCTTTCCTGGAAAGTATATGTCATGTACCTAATGCGCCTTAACTAAGATACAAGAAGATACTAACTGTCTAATCTTTATCCCCATCAAAGACCTGGGAAGGAAAATCATGTTACCTAAGTGCAGGAAGTACAAGCAGATGACTTTAAAAAGAAGATTTTTAATGTTTATTTAATTAAATACTTTTAGGCTAGTTTTTCTCCTTTCTTAATTATTACTCATTTTAAAAGTTTTATCAAAGTGTTTATTTTACATGATCTCATGGCCTCCCGTTTCTCACATTTTCTAGCAGTACTTATCCTTAAACAGTGAAAGTTGCATGTACACACATATACTCAAACATACACATAGCAGAGATGGTATTTGTGACTGACTCATGGAAAAAGAATGTTTATTTTTATATCTTTCAGATTCAGTGGGAATTGTTTTATCTTGTATTGTATCTTCATTTCAATGTTTACAAATTGTGTGTGTGTGCATGTGCATATGTGTATGCATAGCCATGTTCATGTGTGTGTGTGTGTGTTTATGTGTGTGTGTGTGTGTGTGTGCCAGTGCACCACATGTGGAGCTTAGAGGATTTTGTATGTCTGTTGTTTCTTTCCTTAAGTGTTAATCTGGTTTGCAGGGATGGGACTCAAAAATTCAAGCCTTTCATTAAATATTTGCTTCTTCAAGATTTTGCAGTAGTATGTTTACCTATTGAACCATGTTGTGGGCTTCACTATTTATCACTATTAACATATTTTACACTATTAACATAAATATAAATATAGTTAAATTGTTCATTATATTTCATTGTACAAGAGAGGGCCTGCTTTTCATCCTGCTCGGCTAGCTTACACCCGAAATAATCACACAGAAATTATATTAATTAAAACACTGCCTGGCCCATTATCTCTAGCCTTTTATTGGCTAACTCTCACATATTAGTTTAACCCATCTCTATTAATATGTATTGCCACTTGACTGTGGCTTACTGGCATGACTCTAACCAGCATCCGTCTTGGGCAGGAGAACCATAGCATCTGCCACACTGTCCTTCTTCCCAGCATACAGTTCTGTTTACCCTGCCTACCTGTGTTCTACTCTATCAGGCCAAGCAGTTTCTTTATTAATTAACCAATGAAAACAACATATAGACAGAAGGACCTCCTATACCAATATTTAAATATTAACTAGATATTCTTTTTTTGTAGTTATGAGTTTATTTTGGAGTAGAATTTAATTTTCAGGAATGTCATGATACTGATTTATAGGACTCAATGTATCATTACTTAGGAGGACAAGTTGAATAAGCACAAAACTAAATAAATATACATTTAATATCAATTTCAAAAATTGAAGTTTGTACATATGAATAAAACATAAGCAAGCAATTAATAATTGAACAAACATGCTTACATTAATGTAGGTTATGATTCTTAGTAAATTTTGTAATATAAATGCTACATTTTAAAGTAGTTAAATTGAATGGCCTAGAGATTTGCAAATGGTTCATAGAATTAATTAACTCTTAGATAATCAAATCTCAAGGAGTATAAATGAAAGATATATAAATGCTAAAAATACTGGAATACATATAAAAGTTGGTATATTACTGGAATGGATTTGACAAAGTAAGTAAAATGATGGTAAAGAAACGTTCCCTAAAATGTAATCTCTGTGAGCTTCTTTAATTTCCATGTGTTTCAGATTGAGGCAAACAGCCTCAAGTACTTTTGTCTTTTGTGGACCTCCACTGAGATAAAGCCATAACCTTGAATCCTCCTCAAAAAAAGAATTTCTGGGAAAGCCAGTATAAATCAGAGCTGGAATGTATTGAAACACATTTTAATATAGGTTTTAGGAATAGAGTTTTATAGGAGGAGAGAGGGATAGGGAAAGAGTAAGGCATACCTGAGAGCATGGGTGTGGGTTTCTAAAGAAAGCTCCTTAATTCACTGTCTTTCCAGTCTCCATGTGGACTGGTTGGTGTGACATTGGCCATCGCACCAAAGGTTGCTATGGATCCTGATTGTATCACACTTTTCCTTCTACTGAATTGCCCTGTCCAGTCTCTTTGTAATGGTTTTTGTTTTATCTTTTTATATTCTATTTTGTCATGTTTGGTTATTTTCTCCTAAAAGCCTTGTCTTTTATAATGCAGAAAGAAGTGGATCTGAAATGGGAAAGATGTGGGGAGGGACTAGAAGGAGCAGAGGGAGGGAAAACAAATCAAGATATATGTATAATAAAACATTTTTTTCTAAACATTTTTTTTCCTGTATAGTCCAGGCTGTCCTGGAACTCACTCTGTAGACCAGTCTGGGCTCAAACTCAAATATCTGCCCTGCCTCTTCCTCCTGAGCTGTGGGATTAAAGGCATGTTGCATCACCAAAAGAATCTATTTTCAATAATGACGAAGGAGATAAACAAACGAATCTGGATATAAACTGGTTCATAAATGAAAGCGCTGAAATGAGGGGGCAGAATACGAACAATGGCCTCTTCAGAATGGCTATCTAATGTCTGTTCCAGTGTTCTTGACTCAAGTGAAGATCTCACTATGCAAGTCCAAAAAATGCTGACATGCTCATCCTTTCTAGGTAACTGCACAGTTTTCTGCTTGAAACACCACCTAAAAATGTCTCTAAACTCTCCATAATAGAACATTTTAATGCCAACATTGATATTTATAACTAGACCATCATTATTTTAATAAATAATTTCATCATTAAAAATATGGTAATGAAAATTTCTACCTCAGGTTTCAGTTTGTTATGAGATACCCCTTTCCTTCTTAGAATGATTGCATTGTTGTTCGTTAGCTTAATTAAGTAGCATGCTGTTTTAGGGAAGAAATAGAGTTTCAGACTTTGTTTAAAAATTAGGGAAGTTGATTTGGAATCTCTTACTTTGAATCGAAGGCCAACATCAGCTCTACTTGGTCTCTTTTATGTGAAGAGCATACAGTTTTGCTTTTACACTTTACTTCTCTGTTATCTTATTTTCATTTGAGACTTAGCGGAGGATGATGTATTAATGTTTACTGCACCACATTATCTCTCTTAACTTATCAGCATTAGCTAGGGATCCATTTTCTTTTTCATCATGATAAGAAATGCATTGCTTGATAAGAATATATATCCCAGCCGAACAGTTTGAAGTATTGTGTTTTCTCATTGGAATTCTCTGTAGACATTGCTTCCAAGGGAAGGAAATTTATCTTGTGTTGGCACACTGTTATTCTGCTCATTACCCTGCTCTCATTATGTCTTCATCTGTGCAGGGCACGGTTTCTGTGTACAGTATGTCTTGCTGCTCTTAGCACTGAGAAGCTGCCTCTGAAATGACAAGGTTGAGTGTACCACTAGGTAGACAAGAAATCTTCTACAAAACTGAGCGGCGACTTAATAGAAAGTTATTTAAAGAAATAACTCCCTGTCCTCACATGGGTAGAGAGCATTGATCCATATTATAGCAAGTCAATATTTATCATGTGTTTCTTGAGCATAGACCAGTATAAAATGATTTAGGGAATGTATTATGGAAATGGGAAATTTGAAGGGTAACCTTAAGTAGCAGATTCTATAGCTTAGCCATAGCGGCATGTGCAGAGTTTTTGACAGTGTAGGATGACATTTAATATAAAGGTGTTAAAAATTAATTCAACTATTTATCTCATTTAAAAAGCAGATGTATTAAAAATCTACCACAGTAAAATCACTAATGCAATACAATTTACATAAGTAGCTCCTCATCAAACAACAGCAGTAGCTCAGTTGTAAACAAATTCACCTTTTCACTATTTTTTATTTTTATTTATTTTTATTTATTTATTAAAGATTTCAGCCTCCTCCCCTCCACCGCCTCCCATATCCCTCCCCCTCCTCCAATCAAGTCCCCCTCCCACATCAGCCCGAAGAGCAGTCTGGGTTCCCAGCCTTGTGGGAAGTCCAAGGACCTCCCACCTCCTTCCAGGTCTAGTAAAGTGAGCATCCAAACTGCCTAGGCTCCTACAAAGCCAGTGCATGCAGTAGGATCAAAACCCAGTGTCATTGATCTTGACTTCTCAGCAGTCATTGTCTGTTATGTTCAGCGAGTCCGGTTTTATCCCATGCTTTTTCAGACCCAGGCCAGTTGGCCTTGTTGAGTTCCCGATAGATCATCCCCAATGTCTCAGTATGTGGGTGCACCCCTCGCTGTCCTGAGTTCCTTGCTCGTGCTCTCTCCTTCTGCTCTTGATTTGGACCTTGGGACTTCAGTCTGGTGTTCCAATTTGAAACACATTTTCACTATTTTAAATGTTCATCTTTTCTTCATTTATGTAGTATGATTTATTCTCAGTTCTCAAAAGATTAGCTTTAGTAAATCAACTAAAGAATACATGCTATATATTCTTTCTCATCTTGGTTCATTGATATTCTATTCATAATATCTGGAAATCGGAAATAGTGTAGATGTTCCTCAAATGATTAATAAATAATGAAAATGTGGTACATATACACATTGGAATATTATTCAGTTGCAAGAAAGTAGATTTGAAGGTAAGTGGATGGAGAATAGAACAATCACTCCGAGTGATAGAACCCAGACCACAAAATACAAACATTACATATCCTTTCTTATATGTGATTATCACTTTTAATATATATTATATATATGTATATATTTGCGTGTGTGTGTGTGTGTGTGTGTGTTTCAATTCAAATAACCACTAGTTACTAGAGAGGGAGGAGAGGATCTTCCAAGGAATGGGAAATACAGTATAGTATTATGGTGAGAAAAGGGAAGCTGGAATAGGAGTATTAACTAGGGAAGGGGATTGTAGTGTAAAGGATATAATGTGGGGAGGGGAAACTAATACTAAAATTCTTTTAAAATCCATGTGGAATTACTACTGCAGGCACTTCCTGATGCATATAGATATAAAAGGAATTTAAACAGAGTATATAATGGGAGAGGAAATGGATCAATAAGACATGGCTCCAAGTAAAGTCTCGAGGGACAGGAGTGCCTTACTTCTTGTTGAGTCATTGATCAAAGAGTCCCACAGCAACCATCCCCACCCCATAACATCACACTCTTATCAAGTATATTGGTTACTCTCCAGAATTATAAGTCCCTATTGCTGAAGAGATAACGTATGTAATCGAACATGAACTGGAATTGGTGTCCGACTAGAATTTTCATATCTACTGCCTTCAATTCATTATACCCTAGGACACTTTGCATACTACCCGAGGGGAAAAGTAACCATAAATATCACCGAGTTATAAATGCAGTCTACCCCTAAATAAATAACCCTCTATTATTCTCACTTCTGAGTTAGTGTAATTTCTTTTAAGCATCCATCTTCAGGTGATGGGGAACCTCTTTCATTTGTTGGACTTAGAGTGGCTGGACCAGGTGGGGCAAGGTTTTGGGTACCAAAAGGCCAGTGGGACTGCCCATTCAACCTCTTCCTGATTGCCACACCTGGATGTGGACCCATTCCCCTATCTGCATTTTGATCCATGGGTTTCCCTTCTAATAAAGAAAAACCTTGGTTTACCCTGTTCAGAGTTAGTGTGGGATTATTTGATTCGTGATGCCCCCATCTGATGCGTTTCACTTTAGATCCTCTTCATATATGTTAGTGGGTAATCTTGTGGGCCTCCTAACAGTGGGAGTGGGGGTTACTTTTTCTCTTTTGCCTACTCGTGGGACGCTTTGCTTACTATTGTTTTGCCTCATCCAGTCTTAATATGAGTGTTTGTGCCTAGTCTTGTTTTAACTTGTAATGGCAAGTTGGGTTGATGTTCCTGGGAGGCCTGTTCTTTTCTCTAGACAGAGGAGAAGTGGATATGAGGGAGAGGGGAGGTTTGGCAGTGCTGGGAAGAATGGAGGGAGAAAATATTGTGGCTGGGATATCATATATGAGAGAAGAATAAAAAAATCAGTAAAATGATTCTTAATGATACTCTGCTACACTCACAAATCAATGCCGTATTCAGTCATCATCAGAGAGGCTTATTTTGATAGCAGATGGGGCAAGATAGAGACCCACAACCAGATATTATGCGGAGGGAGAGAATCTAAATTGGAGGTCTTCACCAAATCTTTTTCCTCTCAGCTCAGGGAATCTTTAAAGAGAGAAGGTAGAAAGAGTGTAAGAACAGAAGATAGAGAACAAGGTGCTATGAATCAAGTAAGAAAGGAAAGTATGAGCTCACAGATAATGAACCAATATGCATAGGGCCTACATGAGTCTGTCCCAGATCCTCTGCATTTATCTTAGTTATTAGCTTATTTTTTATGAGACTTCTGACTGTGAGAACGGTCAATTCTCTGACTCTTGTGCTTGCTCTTGTTGGGTTGTTGTGTCCAAATTTGATATAATAGTTTTCCTTCAACTTATTAGATTTTATTTTGCTGTATTTTGTTATTTTCTCTTAGAGAGAGAGAGAGAGAGAGAGAGAGAGAGAGAGAGAGAGAGAGAGAGAGAGAGAGAGAGAAATGGAGTAGAATCAGAAATAGAGGAGATGAGGACAAACTAGAAGAAGTAGAGGGAGATAAACTATAATTTGAGAAAAGAATCCATAAAAGATAAAAATCAAAAAATGAAAAAAAATCAATAAGAGTAATATGTAAAGAAAACAAAAAAATTCATGAACAAATCATGGAGTCTAGTTTGTGTTGGTCAGCTTCTGTTGGTGTTGCTTTTCAAATGCATTGTTCCATTATGATCTCATTATGTCATCCTGATCTCTGATAAACTTCTGGAATGTTTCTAAATGTGTTCAGACACCCTTTCCCCTTTATGCCATAGTCCACCACCATTACTTTTATTTTGTCTTTTTAAAAGGTTGTTTCACTCTTGGCTTATAAAAATATTCTCTATTGTACTCAAGAATGAATCTAGCTATAACATTAACTGTTTGATTTTTGCTTATTTTGGATATTAGCCAAACAGTAGTTTTAATTTTTCTAGTTTTCAAAATGTAAAAATGCAATTGTTTTTCAATTATCAATCATAAAAATTCCAAACAGAACTTTAATATAGTTATTTAATATTTTATGTAAGTAGTAAGTTATTTTTGTATTAATTTATTTATTCTGAGAGTGTGGTAGCCTGTGTAGAGTTCAGTGATTAACCTTAGGGAGTCAAGTTGTTTCTCTTCTTCCATCAAAGTAGTTCTTGAAATGAACTCTGGTCCTAAGCCTCGATAGGAAGAAGTTTTGCCCAAGCAGTTGTATCACTAGCCTCTACATTATATTTTAAAAATTAATTATTTTTTAAAAATCTTATTCTTCTTATTGACAATGGATTTTTTTCATGCAATGTTTTCTCTTCCAGAACTCCTCCCAATTCCTTCCCCCTACTTCCTCACTCAGACATATCCATATCCTTTTTCTTTTCATATTTCTATGAGAAAAAAATATTTTCCCTTTATATATAAAACAAAAGCAGATTGTACCTTTAAATCATTGCAGAATTTCAAGTAACTTAAACATTGTGTGGAGCAGTTGTTAAATGGAGAGAAAGGAGTGAGGAGATAAAGAAATTCAAAAGAAAAGACCAGTGTCATTTTGGGAGGAATTCAATCATGAAAATGTGATGCTTTGTTTAGAGAATTGTGCATTTGACTGCATTTGAAAAAACTTCTACCCTATAATGCTGTGTATGTGTGTGTGTGTGTGTGTGTGTGTGTGTGTATGTAAGAAAGGGAAAAAAAGAGGAGGAAGTGAGGGGGGGGAGAAGAAGTCTTAAAAGTCTAAAGCTTATATTATTGTTATGTATATTAAATATAATTAAGTAGAATGTAGAATAGTTTTTTTAAAAATAAATGAATAAATAGATTTATTTATTTATTTTGCATCCCAGCCACAGTTTCCTCTCCCTCTTCTACACCCCATCTTTCATCCCACCCTCACCCAATCCACCCACTACCCAACCCACTCTTCCTCAGTTTCCATTTAGGAGAAGGCAGGTATCCCAAACTCTTATTACTAATGTGTTTAATATGATAGAAATATACCCTTCACATAAAGTAAGAAATGGTAAGAGTCTGTGATAGTATGCACAGGGTTTGTGTGAGTCAGCACAGTGCTGAGATAAAAGTGAATTCAAGCTATCGTCCCTAACTCAGAAGCTATCTCCAATTGATAATTATTTGAAAATAAAAATTATTCTTTCCAGTGGAGTCTCAGTGGTGACACAAACCATTCTCAGTGGCAGATACCATGCTTAGTAGTAGATGGTCAACAGAAAAAAGAACTCGATTGTGAAACTACACCGGTTCCATTCTGTGCTCTTCACACTATGTGCTACGGAAATTAGGTTGAAAATTTAAAATCATACACACAGAGACAGAGACAAATAGACTTACGGGGCCAAGGGGGACATCCTTAATACAAGAATGCCAAGGAAGTCCACTTTATTGTCCTCAGGGGGAGCTTATATAGGCAGTGGCCACACCTCAGTTCTTGGGATCTTTCAGTTCCAGGCCTCACCAGCCTGCCATCAGGATCTCATGCTCAGAGCAGATGCAGGATGCTCAGAGCAGAGGAAAACAAGTTGTTTACAAGAAACTCAGGGTCTGGGGGTCTGCAGTCCCAAACACCTAATGGTTTTTTCGGAGATTCTTTGTCTCATGATTTGTAAGGTACCCTTTTTGCTTTTATTTTTAATATTAGAGGTCCTTTGCATATATATTATACTTCCAGGTTTTTCATTGGATTAATGTGTGTATCAAAGTGTGTGTCCCTGTCTATGTGTGTTTCTCATGCTTTTATTTTTACTTTCTTTTGTTTATTTTTTTCTCTATTTTGGTGTGTTTTTCATTTTACTTATTTTATTTTATTAATATTCTTTAGATGCCTGTTTGTTTTTTAAGTTGAGACAGAAAAGGAAGGTATGGATTAGGATGGAATGGGATGTGGGGAGGTTCTTTGACGAATTGGGAAAGACTAAAACATAACATGAAAAATATATTTTTCAAAATAATAAATAAACATTAATTTTCAGACTTCAACCATTTTTGGTAATGTCTATTGACAATTGATTTTCAGTTGTGATTATGAAGAAAACATCATGTGCAAACACAAACTTAAGCTCACATCTAGAATCATCCTATTTTACATGAGTATTTGATGTTGTATTGGAACTTAAAAGAGAATATGTTTTTGCTTCTTATAAAAATCATATAAAGTATGCAACTGAGACCAAGATCTAGACCAAGGTTAATGTAGTCATGCAGTTTGTTAGTACTGAGGAAGGTGAATGTGCTCTGATGGTGTACATTCCTAGATTGGCAATGCACCATTTATCCACGAATCTAGAAAACCGATAATTTTGCTCTTCCAGATGATTCATATATGTGTACTTGCAATTTATCACATGGAATCTTTACATTGCTCTCAGAGAATACTCTTGGGGGATGTATTTTGTCAGAAAGAGAGAAAAAAACAGAATTAAGTAAAATTCATGTTCACAAAATTCTATAATATACCTGAAATACCTGAAAAAGCTTCTGAAACTCACTCCAAACTGATGCCAAACTTTTCCCTCGACCATCTGGGAAAAGACATGGAACTCTAGCCCAGTATCATACTTCCAAACTGTCTTTTGCTTAGGTCCCTCGTTAAATGTCACCTCTTTTTAGGTGGGAGGCTTGTGGTTATATTAAGCTTATCTCTGTAACAACATTCTGGATTAGTGAGAAATATGACTTTTAAAATAGTTTCATATTTTATTCTCAGAATCACCTGTTATTGTTATTGTTATTAATCTGTGCCTGAAGGACAAGAATAGAACATTGTTCTGAAACTTGAATTGTTTTTTTGTTTTTTGTTTTTTTTTTTTTCTATTACGGGAGGATTTGCTTAGGCAATTGAGCCTGGCTGGGATATATTGTAGAGTGCAATAGAATACCTTTTCCTATTTTAAAAAATAGATTCTTTAAGCTATATGAAAATAGAATCATAAAGAAGGCAGGGAGTAAGCTAGATCACCACCTTTATTTATCCCAGAACATATCTCTGAGCATGTTTTCACAGTGTAGTGGAAAGCAGCTTGAAATTCTTTTGTTAGTCAATTGTTTATCTTGAATTTTGTTGACAGATAGAGGTGAGGTTGGGGAAATGTAGAGCTGGATGTTAGAAAGCGTAGACTGCTTCAGTGTAGCTGTGAGTGCCTCCTACTCCTGTCTAATAAAAGTAGCAAATCACAAAAAAATGGAAAAAGTAGGTATTGAATAGGGAGGCCTCTAAGATGTTTACTAATTTAAAACTAAGGGCAGGCAGGCAAGGCTACAATACTAATAACGTAAATAAAACCACATACTTAGCACTTCAGTGCTACTTTCTGATATGAGGGGAAAGCCATCTCTTTTCTTACCCTCTGACTCTTGAGAAGTTTCTTCATTAAATTGTCAAAAGTTCCATTAACCATCATAGAAATTGAATTTCCTACTTTGAGAGCAAAGGGTAAAATGTTGAATGGATGATCAATGAACAAGAAGGCTTTAAAGCAAACTAAGTTTAGAAATTCTTTTATTAAATGTACTAAACACTGATGCAGAAAAAAAGAAAGAACAGTAAAGTTTGCATCCTGGCTTTAGTTTAGTATTTGAGTAGGTGAAATCATAAGAACGCATTTAAAAACAAAATTAACATCACCAATAATTAAAACTAAATTAACAAAAGACAACAATCACTGGTCATTAATATCTCTTAATAAAAATGGACTCAACTCATCTATAAAAAGGCATAGGCTAACAGATTGGATAGAAAAACAGAATCCATCCTTCTTCTGCATACAAGAAACACATCTCAATCTCAAAGACAGATGTCATCTCAGAGTAAAGGGTTAGGAAAAAATATTCCAATCAAATGGACCTAAGAAACAAGCAGGTGTAGCTATCTTAATATCTAACAAAATAGATTTTAAATTAAAATCAATCCAAAGAGACAAAGAAGGACATTTTATATTAGTCACAGGAAACATCCATCAAGAGAAAATCTCAATACTGAACATCTATGCCCCAAATACAAGGACACCCTCATATATAAAAGAAACACTTCTAAAACTTAAATCATACAGTATCCCCTACAAATTAACAGTGGAAGACTTCAACACTACACTCTTACTACTGGACAGGTCAGTCAGACAAAAAATGAACAGAGCAATAAAGGAACTAACAGATATTATGACTCAAATGGACTTAACAGACTTCGATAGAATATTCCATCCAAACACAGAATATACCTTCTCATCACCTCATAGAACCTTCACAAAAATTGACCACATACTCAGTAACAAAATAAACTTCGACAAATAAAAAAAAAGGAATAACCCCACGTATCTTATCAGATCTTCATGGTTTAAAACTAGAAGTCAAGAGCAATACTAATTTTTGAAAGCCCACAAACACATGGAAATTAAACAATGCTCACCTGAATCATCAATGGGTCAAGGAAGAAATAGAGAAATGAAAGACTTCCTAAAAATTTAATGAAAATGATCACACATCATGCTCAAATTTATGGGACACAATAACAGCAGTGTTAAGAGGAAAATACACACATCAGGAAAGCCATCACCAGGGTGAGTGAGTTTCAGACTCACGGCAGCAGCCCGGGACATGGAACTCAAACGTTCCTCATACCCCTATACTTCCTGGTCTTCCTGTAGGGGCTATACTCCCCAGATACTAAGAAAGAGAATTACAGACTAATCTCACTCATTAACATTGATGCAAAAATACTAAATAAAATACTGGCAAATTGAATCCAAGAACACATCAGAACCATCATTCACCATGATCAAGTAGTCTTCATCCCAGAGATGAAGGAATGGTTCAACATAAAGGAGTTCTTGAATTTTGCATACAAATGGATGGAAATAGAAAACACTATCCTGAGTGAGGTAACCCAGACCCAAAAAAGAGGAACATGGGATGTAATCACTCATATTTGGTTTCTAGCCATTAATAAAGGACATTGAGCCTATAATTCGCCATCCTAGAGAAGCTAAATAAGAAGGTGAACCCAAAGAGAAACATATAGGCATCCTCCTGAATATTAACCTTCATCAGGCGATGAAAGGAGACAGAGACAGAGACCCACATTGGAGCACCGGACAGAAATCTCAAGGTCCAAATCAGGAGCAGAAGGAGAGATAGCACGAGCAAGGAACTCAGGACTGCGAGGGGTGCACCCACACACTGAGACAATGGGGATGTTCTATGGGGAACTCATCAAGGCCAGATGGCCTGGGTCTGAAAAAGCATGGGATAAAACCGGACTTGCTGAACATAGTGGACAATGAGGACTACTGAGAACTCAAGAACAATGGCAATGGGTTTTTGAATCTATTGCACATACTGGCTTTGTGGGAGCCTAGGCAGTTTGGATTCTCACCTTACTAGACCTGGATGGAGGTGGGTGGTCCTTGGACTTCCCACAGGTCAGGGAACCCTGATTGCTCTTAGGGCTGATGAGGGAGGGGAACTTGATCGGGGGAAGGGGAGGGAAATGGGAGGCGGGGGCGGGGAGGAGGCAGAAATCTTTAATAAATAAATACGTTTTTTAAAAAAGAAAATCTGTCAACATAATCCACCATATAAACAAACTGCAAAATAAAAACCATATGATAATCTCTATAGATGCCAAAAAATTTTTCAAAAAAATACAAATTCCCTTCATGATAAAGATCTTGGAAAGCAAGAATACAAGGGACATACCTAAACATAATAAAGGCAATATACAGCAAGACAACAGCCAAGATCAAACTAAATGGAGATAAACTCACAGCGATCCCACTGATATCAGGAACATGACAAGGTTGTCCACTCTCTCCAAATCTATTCAGTATAGTTTTTGAGGACTTATCTAGAGCAATAAGACACCAAAAGGATATCAAGGGGATATAAATGGGAAAAGAAGAAGTCAAACTCTCACTATTTTCTGATGATATGATATTTGACATAAGCAATCCCCAGAATTCTACCATGAACTTCTATAACTCATAAACCCTTTCAGTAATGTAGCAGGATACAAGATTAACTCAGTAGCCCTCCTTGTACTCAGGTAATAAAAAAGGCTGAGAAAAAAACAGAGAAACATCCCCCTTCACAATAGCCAGAAATAGCATAAAATGTCTTCGAGTAACTCTAACCAAACAAGTGGAAGACTTGTATGACAAGAACTTTAAATATTTGAAGAAAGAAATTGAAGAAGATATCAGAAAGTAGAAAGATCTCCCAATGCTCTTGGGTAGGCAGAATTAACATAGAAAAAATGGCAATCTTATTAAAAACAATCTACAGATTCAATGCAATGCCCATTAACATCCCAGCAAAATTCTCCACAGACCTTGAAAGTATGGTACTAAACTTCATATGAAAACGGAAAGAAAAAAAAAAACCGGAGAGCCAAATCAATACTGTACAATAAGAGAACTTCTGGAGGCATCACAATCCTTGACTTCAAACTCTACTACAGAGGCACAGTACTGAAAAAGCCTGGTATTTGCATAAAAACAGACAGGAGAACCAATGGAACTGAATCACACACCTTCAAACAATGATTTTTGATAAAGAAGCAAAAAAAAATCAAATAGAAAAAAGGAAGCATATTTAACAAATGGTGCTGACATAACTGGATATCAACATGTAAGAGAAAAAAATTAGAACAATATCTACCACCATACACAAAACTCAATTGCAAATGGATCAAAGACCTCAAGATAAATCTAGCCACACTGCACCTTATAGAAGAGAAAGTGGGAAGTACACTTGAACACAGGGGCACAAGAGACCACTTCCTTAATATAACCCCAGTAGCACAGACACTGAGAGAAACAATTAATAAATGGGACCTCTTTAAACTGAAAAGCTTCTGTAAAGCAAGGACACAGTCAACAAGACAAAACAACAATCTGCAGAATGGGAAAAGATCTTCATTAATTAAGGACATGTTCAACATCCTTAGTCATCAGAGAAATGCAAATCAAAACAACTCTGAGATTCCATCTTACACCTGTAAGAATGATCAAGATCAAAAACACTGATGACAACTTAATGCTGGAGAGGTTGTAGGCTAAAGGGAACACTTCTGCATTGCTGGTGTGAATGCAAGCTGGTATAGCCCTTTTGGATGTCAGTGTGGCAGTTTCTCAGAAAATTAGGAAACGACCTTCCTTAAGAACCAGCAATACCACTTTTGGGTATATATCCAAAAAATGCTCAATTGTGCTATAAAGACATATTCTCAACTATGTTCATAGCATCATTGTTTGTCATAGCCAGATACTAAAAACAACCTAAATGCCCCTCAACTGAAGAATGGATAAAGAAAATGTGGCACATTTACACAGAAAAAATAACGGCATCTTGAATTTTGTAGGCAAATGGATGGAGCTAGAAAACATCATTTTGAGTGACAGAAAGACAATTATCATATGTACTCACTCATAAGTGGTTTTTAAACATAAAGCAAAAAAAACCAGCTCACAAATCTCAATCCCATAGAAACTAAACAACAATGAAGACCCTAAGAAGACATACATATATCTAATCTAAATGGTAAATAGAAAAATACTAAATCTCCTGGGTAAACTGGGAGGATGGGGACCTTGGGAGAGGATTGAAGATGAGGGGAGTGGTAGGGAGGGGAGCAGAGAAAAATGTATAACTCAATAAAAATAAAAAGACCACTTTTCTTAAAATTATATATTTGAAAACTGCAAAAACTGGGCAATCAAAGCCTACAGAATTAAAATTGGCAAAATTAAAATGCATAAACCATCTTGTCTTCAGTGTTTATTATGTGGAGCTTATTTCGGGCCACTGAATATGCTAAAATGGATACTTTATTTTCTGCTTTTTGAATTTGGATTTTTAAGTTTCTATCTTAACATGCAGAAAATAAATGTCTGTATCTATAAACATACTTTTATAGTTTATTTAGTAAGATAACAAGTTGAGACACAGATTGGAGAAAAATATGTACTATTTAAAATAGCAAGTTAATATACCAGATAAATACAAATAATTTGCAAAGGGGGATTTAAAATTTAAAATTACTATTAAATTTCTTTTTTGAAGCTATTTGGAAGAGTAACTTCTTATATTTATGGTGACCTTGTTAACATATGGCCCATTTTGGTACAATATCTATATTAACACTGAGGTTAGAAAAACTGAATAACATGTTTAAATTTTACTTTATGTCATACCTTAAACTGTGTTTGAATGTATTTTAAAAAGGATCATATAATGTTATAAGACAAGAGTATAGGAATCTCTCATCTTCTGTCAATTTTCTTTCTATATAATATTGTCTCTAAGAATGAAAACTCCAAAACACAGGTAAATAGTTTTCAGAGGGAGTCATTATTTGTTGGGGAAAACCTGGCACTACGGAAATTCTCAGGAATCCACAAGGATGATCCCATCTAAGAATCTAAGCAATAGTGGAAAGGGTACCTGAACTGGCTTTCTCCTGATTAGACTGATGACTATCTTAATCGTTATCTTAGAGCTGTAACTGAGAGAAGAAGATGCAGAGATTCACAGCTAAGCAGTGGGCCAACCTCCAGAAGTCCATTCGAAGAGAAGGAGGAGTGATTAGATGAATAAAGGAATCAAGACCAGGATAGGGAAACCCACAGAAACAGCTACCCAGAGCTAGCAGGAATTCGCTTAATCCAGACTGACAGCTGGGGAACCTACATAGGACCAAACTAGGCACTTTGAATATAGGTGACTGTTGGGTGGCTTGGGCAGCTTATTGTGCCAATGGTCATAGGACCAGTGTTTCTCCTAGTTTATGAACTGGCCTTTCCCTATTGACCAATACCTTGCTCAACCTTGGTATGGGGCTATGGTCTTTATCCTGCCGCAAACTGATGTGACAGACTTTGTTGATTCATAATGGCAGGGCCTAGTTTTCTCTGAGGAGTGGATGGGAATTGGGGTGAGGGGAAGTTGATGGGAAATGAAGGAGGGGAGGGAGAGGAAACTGGGATTGCGATGTAAAATAAAAAAGATTGCTTAAAAATAAAATTAAAAAATAATAAATAATATCCAATTAGAAACCAAAGAAGTTTATTTGAAGCTCAAAGGCCAAAATTCCTGCATAGTTTTGTGATTAAATTTCCTGACATTTGTGGTAATGACTGGAGAGATTACTCACTCAGTAAAGTGGCTGCCTTATTGCATGAGGATCTTAGATAATATTATTAAATAGAAATAAACACACACACATTAAATAAAAACTAGATGCTGCAGTGTGCATCTATAATCCCAGTACTAGAAATGCTAAGTCATAAAGAGTTTGCATCTAACTGGTAGCAAGCATCATCACACTGGTGAACTTCAGGTTCAGAGTGCGATCCTGTCTCAAAAACATAAGGTACAGAGCAAGTGAAGAAGACCCATCTCTACTTCTAGCCTTCATACACATGTGCAAAGCCATGGGCATATATTAGTACTTTGGATTTGAATAGAATTGAATTTTCAAGTTTGAAAGACATTTGAAGTATGTAGTAGATAGAACTTTGTTTCCAAAAGTGATAAAAACATGTCAAAAGATGTTTACTAATAAATATAGTTTTGTAAAAATAAATATATAAACAAATGACCTGCAAGGTATAAGATTGCCTTGGCACAGCATTATGAGACAAAGATGTCTATGAGTTCATTTTCTGTTGTCCATCTCTTGCTGGGCATAAGGACTATCGCTAAGAGCAGTTTGTTTCCCCAATGAGACTATTTTGGAGAGAACTAATTTTTTTTTCATTTGCAAGTGGTTTTAAATTGGAAATAGTTTCTAAGTTGTGGGTGGGGGCTTATATCTACTGCTTTTTTCAGGTCTAGGACCCCATCCAGCCACTGTGTTGGACCTTTGGCCCCGGAGCATCCATATAGACTCTTTAAGTTCAGGTATGTGTCACTCCTGCTGTGTTTAAAAGGTTTTGCTCTCCTGGGGTCTTCCACCCCTTCTGTCTTTTACACTTTGTCACTTATTGCTCAGTTTCCTGAGACCTGAGAGGAAGGATTTAGTGGAGATATCCTGGTTTTTTTTTGCTGTTGTTGTTGTTGTTGTTTGTTTGTTTTTTACTGAGTGTTCTCTGTATTTTGTCTTGTTATGGGTCACTGTTTTTATTGTATTTTGCAGCATGGGGAAGCTTCCCTGATGACGACTGGGCAAGGCATTGATTTGTAAATATAACATAATATTATCAGGAGTCATTTTAATGCTATATTTCTTTAGTAGAACAGTGTTTCTCTTATCTTGTGTCAGGTTGATGGTCACCCAAGCAATGCCAGGTAAGGGTTCCTTCTTGTGAAGTGGACCTTAAATCAAATCAGATTGTTTGGTTACTCTGACAAGGTTTGTGCTATCATTTTATCTTTTGGTAGAATGTAGAGTACTTTCTAGTGCCAAGAATACACTAGGTGGGTACCAGTTAGTTGTGTAGGTATTGTCTTAAGCAATAGGGCTTTGTCATTAGTTTGTGGAGAGCAAATATATCCATAGAATTAGCCTGGGTTGAATGGGAGTTCCCATGGGACACCTTTGACTAGCAAGTTAATTAGATATAACTCAGTCTTAGCACTGAAAATTTCTTTTGGTGACAAGAGAAAACCAATAGGGAACTTGCCTCTCCCATTATTTGACTATATTAATTAGATAACCTCATGTATGTATATATTTTTAGAGATCTTTTACTGTATTTACGTTTCCAAATAGTTTCTCAATTGACCCCTAAATATAGCTGTCCCTCCCTGTATATTCTTCCTTTCCTCTTCTGTCCTTGTTCTTGATTTATCCTCCCATTCCACTGTTCCATTTTATGCTCATCCACCCATAACTGTCTATTCAATTTTTCTTTCCTAGGGAGATATATTCTTTCTACTTAGTTTTTTATTCTATGTCTAATCTCTTTGGTTCTATGGATTTTAGCATGTTTATCATTGACTTAATAGCATCAACATATAGGCAAATGCATGTCATATTTGTTGTTCTTCGTCTGGATTACCAAAGTCATGATGATTATTTTCTAGTTCCCTTCATTTTCCTGAGTATTTAAATATTTCATATTTTTAAAAGTTCAGCAGAATTCTATAAATATAAAACATTTTATTTTTCGATCTATTGATAGATGTCTAGATTATCTCCAGTTACTATTATGAATAGTACAAGAGTGATCATGGTTGATGAAGGGTCTCTGTAGTTTACAAAAAGCATCGTTGGATATGACTAGGGCTAGTATAGCTGAATAGTGTGGTAGATTGAATGTAAGTTTCCTGAGGTCTGGCCGCATGGATTTATGGATTTCCATAATGACTGTACAAATTTATACTCTTTTCAGCAATGGATGAGTGTTTCCCTTATTACATAGCAGCGGCAGCATAACCTGTCATTTGTTTTATTGATCTTGGTCTTTCTGATTGGTGTAAGATAAAAATCTCAAAGTAGGTTTAATTTGCATTTTTATAATGACTAAGTAATCTCAACTAGTTCTGTAAGTATTCCTCTCGGGCTTCTTTAAAATTGTAGAACATCTTCGCAGTGCCTTCTGGATTTGAGAGACTCTTTAAGAAATTAGGCATTCTTTTTCTGGGTTTACCTGTGTATGTTCCTTGGTCATTTTCCCTGGAAGCTTTTCATATTTTTCCTTTGTTTCATGCATTTAGTTTTAGATTATTATTTGCCATGTGCTCTCTCTCTCTCTCTTCCTTTCTCCCTCCATTTCTTTTTCTTCCCTCTCTTCTTCCTTCATTCTTTTAATTTCTTTTCTTTTTTTGTTTTTTATTTTTGTTTGAGACACAGCTTTTCTTTGCAGCCCTGGCTGTCTTGGAACTCATTATATAGACCATGCTGGCCTCAAACTCGAGATTTGCCTGCCTCTTTCTCCTGAGTGGCTGGATTAGATACCATCATATACTACCACGCCCTGCTGAAATTTCTTTTCTATTTGATGTTTGAATTCCTCTAGTAACCTTCATAGACATTTCCTATTTTAGATTATGGAAAATTTGTATAATTTTGTTGAAATTATTTTTTTGCCTTTGACCTTTTCTCATTTTTTTCTACTACTCATAGATTTATCTTTTCACAGCATTCATGGACATTTTGTATCCAGTAATTTCAGGTTCATAGGAGGGAAAAAATCACACAACATACCATTTCTTTTTATGAAAACTTATTTTAGAATGAAAAATGAAATAAAATTTATAATGAACCACATATAGGAGTCAGAGAATGTTGTGAAAGATGCTAACTTCACATATCAAATAATGGAGTGAAAAGAGTATTGAATTATCATGGAAAAGTGATTACCTCTAATTATAACAAGTATTACTTTCCAAGTAGGTAATTCTAGAATAATTATATAAATAATAAGTTTAAATATACAATTGAATTTTAGTTTTATGAAGAGGGAGAGCAATTATAAATTCATATGGCAAAAAATGTCTTGTTAGGAATCCTCACCCTATGATTTCACTGATTAAAAATATGTTTCCTTTTATGAAACTAGCTTATAATCATTATCCTACTTCACAGGTATGTTTTTTTACCTTTGATGATGAGAACATGGAGTGTAGGAAGTTGCACATGTGGTATTTGTCTGCCAGCATTTTTATCGTTGATATTATAATAACATCACTTCTATCTTTTCTTTCTTCCCTCTATTCTTTTCCAGATACACTGTTTCTCTATCAAGTCAATCAAAATATTTCATTTAGTTGTCATTATATATATATATATCACATATATTTATATGTGATTGTATAATAATACACACACACATATATGTATATAAAACACTACATAAATACAACCTACTCAATTTACATAAAATTTGTAACAGCCAGTGGAACAGGAAATGTGCTGTAATATTGTGCTTTTTATAAAAATCCAAGAGTCTACCTACAGCTATTAAGTGTTATGAATATGGTTGAGTAAATAAAACCTAAATAATGATGATACCAATGAGCTTGTTAACACACAGGGGTTGAGTTCGGTTCAAGTGGTTCTCAGTTGTCCACACACAAAAAATGGGAAACTCAGAAATGTTGAAAGAGTAAGAAATGTTCTTCTACAGGAGAACCTCCAAATTCATTATCTGAGAGGTTTTGAAGGAGAATTTTGTTTGATCTCCAGGATATTAGTTTTTGAGACTTTTAATACCCATGTTTAGAAATAAAAATTACAAAAATTAAGTTTTCTATCATCTAGTTCTTATATATCTCTTTTGTCTTATTGATGTCTTTCATGCAAAATATCTTAGACTGGATACAAATACAAAAAATTGGAATTTATTAAATATATATTTTTCAAGTATGAACAGATATGATTTAAACAAACAATGAACCAAAAGAACAATAGTTTAATTAGTTACTGAAAAACAAAAGTGACATGCATTCATTTATTCTTAGACATTAATGTATTACTGTGTTTCCTATTAATAAACACAAAATTTGTTTCAAGATTTTAAGTTAGAGTTAAGATGGGCTCTAATGTTAATCATTCTTAGAGTATTATATATACATATTAAACATTAACTGCATGTAAAATACTCTACTAAATATTTACTTGCATGTTATCTCTCTTAATATAGATAACAAAAATACACAGAAGTAACTGTATCTGTAATCTTGATATGTTCGGTTTGGTATTAGAAAGTTGAAAGATGATACAGAGCTGAGTCAGACATCGGGATTCGAGAAACTACACTCTCCAGAGAAAATATATATTAACATCAAAAAGTGATTTTAAAATTGAAATTTCTCTTAAGTTAGAGTGGAGAAAAGCTAATTCCTTACATTTCCTGGTATTCTTGCCTTTTCCACTTTCATAATCTATTTTACACTAAATCTTAGATGCAGCCAAGTGTATTACTCAATAAGGAAATTATAATATATAGAACACCTGTAAGTCATAAATACTTGAAATTTTAATAGAATTATGGATATGCCTTCTCATCTGCAAAACATTTCTAATGATTAAATCACTATATGGAAATTATCATTTAATAACTTTTGTGGTAATTATTTTTTAAATAATAGAAAAATTTTGACAATTCTGTTTATACAGTATGTAAAGCCATGAACCCACAATCTAATGATATGAGTTGTAAAAATAGAAAATTCAAATGGAATACACTTTAGTGAATTAAGATTATAGTTACTTTTCATATTTGAGAAAATGTAATGGTTCCATTTTGAAAAGAATGATGATATACAAACATACGATATTCATCCACGATTGGAGGTTAACTCATTACTTATTCAGGAAAAGTTATGACCCTCAGAGAGTAACTTTTCTGTTCAATAGCTGAATGTACTGCTGTATTGAAATGGAGCATATTCATTGGTGAATTTAATACAGTTTCTAAAATTTCATAGATGGGCTGTTGAGGTAGTAGCTAGAACACTGGCTGTTCTCTTAGAGGATCTGGGTTCAGTTTCCAAAACCTGTACACAACTCACAACTGTGTAAAACTAGTTCCAGAGGAGTTGGTGCCCTCATTTAGCTTCCGCAGTTACCAGACATGTATGTGATACACAGGCATACATTCAGGCAAAATATCCATACACATAAAAAAGAAATGATTAAAAAATTAAAGCCCTTAAAAATGTTAGAAATTAAGGGATAAAAATTCAAGGTTCACATCCATAGACAAGGAATTACAGAGGGCTAATGACTGAAAGAATTGCCTCTCCCAGGAGTGAGTTGTATAATTGGTATCCAAAACAAAGTGGTCATCTCTAAAACCCATATTGAAACACAGACCACATTAAATGCACTCAGAAGGAATTATATGTGTGTGTGTGTGTGTACATGTGTATGTAATATCTATATATAATAGCAAAACCAAAAAAGGCCATCAATTTGAGAGTGGGATTGTTTGGGGGGAGAGAACACAGAAGGGGAAGATGTGATGAAATATTGCTATATTTTAGTTTAAAATGTAGTAAGAAAAGTACACGTATTTAAATACATATATGTATATTAGAGATGTATGCTTAAATTCTACAGTTTATTTTTATGTTAGACAAATTTTGGTTAAAATATTAATATTTCACTAGTAGTCATCATTTTCTTTTACTCAAATTTTAAAACTGAGAAATAGCAATATCTTCTATTACTTATTGATAATTAAGTAAAGAGGTTACTTTCCATTATATTCAGATGCTGCTTTCTAAGACAATAAACATGAGTAAGTTGATCTTGTAGGACCTACCAGGACTAACCTATTGGTGATGGATACAGGTAAAAAATTAGAATTTATTATATATGTATATAAATTTAAGTCTGAACAGATATGACTAAACAAAAAAATTAACCAAAGGAACAACAGTTTAATTAGTTACTGAGAACCGAAACTAACATGTACTCATTTATTCTTAGACATTAATGTATTACTCTGTTTACTATTAATAAATAAAAAACTGTGTTTCAAAATTCCAAGTTAGAATTAAGATGGGATCTAATTTAAATCATCCTTATATTAGAGTAATGATTTACATATTAAACATTAACTACATGCAAAGTATTCTACTAAATATTTACTTGAATGGTTAAATGACCATGTTGATTTTAAACCACTTTGATTTGTTTACTCAACTCTTTGTTGCCAAGTTAGAGGTGAACATATCAAAAACATACAAGCAAAAAACATCAAATAAATCAAGCTGCTATCAAATTGAATACTATCAAATTGAATTAGGACAATAATTTGCCTGGGTACAGGGCTGTGATACATGTTTAAGCACTTCTAGAAGCTTTTATGAGGTTTTTTGAATGTGATTTACATCCCAATGATGTTTATATTTAAATCAGTAGGTCATACATAAATCAGGTTGTTCTTAATATGAGTGGACCTTATCCAATCAATTGAAGGCATGACTATGACAAATGATTGACCTTTGCTAAGCAGTGGAGAAGTCTGCTATTATATAATATTCGCATTTGAACTGAAGTGCAGGCTTTTTCCTGGTCATCAAACTTCAGTGCCTTCAGACAAGCACTGTGGACTCTAAACTTACTTTCTACCAAAAATCTCATTAGTTAAATATAAAATTAATCCCTTTCTTATCTTTATTATCCCATTTGTTCCAATTTTCTGAGTCAGGTTCATGCATAAATTTTAATTATTAATTTAAATTCAAAATTAACAGTTTCATAAATGCATATATACTTCTATTTTAAAGAATTATGTTGAATACAATTCATACATAAGACTATTTACTTATCATATGTATTTATGATAAACATATGCACAATTACAACTAATGTTTAAGAGTTGAAGATGGTACTCTTGAAGTAACTCCTGTTTCTGTCCTTCTGTAGACTTCTCCTAACTACAGTTCTGATATGACTATAACTTGCCTACTATGATATTATATACTTACATTTAAAAAATATTTTAACTAATACTTTAGAATTTCATACAATGTATTTTAAATATATTCGCCCAACTCCTCTCATTCCTTACATCCAAAATTTGAGACTTATTTTTTTCTACTTCCCCCTTGAATCTAGTTCATGTGGGCCCAGGTAATTTGGGCATAGATCCAGCTCTGCCATGTGGTGAACCTATCCATGGCTACGTTATTAAGAAATTTAAGATTGACCCTTCTCCCAGAAGCTATCAACTGTTTATGTTTATATACAAAACTTGTGTCTGGCTGCCTAAATTTCATCTTTATATTTGATGTGTATATATAACTATTGGTAATAGATGCACATTTAAAATTCATGCTGTGTATTTTCAACAATGGATGGTGATTATAAATGTTGCAATATTCCTAAAGCATTTCATAAACCATCAGTTATTTTGCATGGTGTCATGTAGCTGAAGACAGTTGCTTACATTGGTAAATAATCTTTTTTATTGAGCATGTAACATGAATCAGTCCAGTTTCAGTTACCATAGGCCTGACTTTAAATAAGTTTGCTTACTTTTGCAAACCCATTTGCTATTTGGATAGACATTTATTTGTTAAGTTCTCAGCTAAAACTTCTGCATATGTTCTATAAATTGGGTTCTGGCTTTCCCATCAGAGACTGAATATGATTCTTACACATTCCATCCAAATACTTTATGACTTTAATAAATTACCGTACATAAAATCTTAAATTTCAGAAGTTTAAACATTTAAGTTTCAGACGATATATATTTACAGAATAAGATCCATGGTTTGAAATGTTTTCTATTGTCATCATGAATTTTTTCCTTTAAATATAGTTGTAGTTTTATATGTTTATATTATATTATATTTTTCATTTTCTATTAGTATTTTGATATGTTATTATTATTTTGTATTTTATAACACCATGTCATAAACATACACTTTCAGATTATTTTACAAATTCTTGTCATATCATCTTCATATATAAAATGATCTACAAACAACTTAACATTCACATTTGTCTAAAATATGGGTTGACATCCAGTTATCCATTGACGTGGCTTAATTTCATGAAAACCCACTTTATACAATGTATGAAAAAAATGTCCACTTATTTGAATATATAGAATGTGTTGACCTGTGTTTTGTCTTTTTGCTTCAAGGTTTATAGTTATCTTTTATTGAATAATATTTTATTTTTAGACTATAGCCTTAAAATGTCTTGATATATTTTCTAGAAAATTATGTTACTATGTCCTTCTTCGAAGTGGTCTTTTGGGTTAACAGTTCTTTACACACACACACACACACACACACACACACACACACATATATATATATATACATATATATACACACATGTATATATCAGCATCTAAAGAATCTTAATGAGGAAAAACTATCTACATCAACATACATCTATATCTACATCTCTATCTACCATATATATGCTTTTTATAATATATATAATATATTATAAAATATATACAATGCACACACACACATATATATATGCATTTATCACACTTTTCAATATAAAAGTTTTCTATGTGTAACCCTGGCTGTCGTGGAACCTGATCCTTAAACAGGTTGGCCTCAGTCTCTATTTGCCTCTACCACCTGAGTTCTGGGATTAAAGGTATATACCTCCATAACCAGGCTCATCGATTTTGAACTCTCTCTCTCTGATACATACCCAGTAGAAAGTGATATATGTACGTGTACATAGTAACTATTAGAGAAATAGCTTTATGGCAGTTTATTTATAATTTTTATCGACATTGTATATATTTTTAAATGATTGATTATTTTTATTTTTCCTTAATATTTTGTAGGCAATCCTAGATATCATTACTTTTGTTTTAGCCCTAGATATGAAGTGACAAATAACATTTTTTTTAGTTCACCTTCTTGCTTTTTGTATGATCTTCTTGAAAAAATATTTATATTATACAACTACATTTGAATTTTAGTAAAGAATTTTAATGTAGTCTATAAAAGAAGCTAATTTAATACTATTTTGCTTTTATTATTTGTGTTTTCAATAGAGTCTGATATATGTTAGCTTATATAAATATCTTTTAATATCTATTATGAACATTACTCTTTTCATGTAATAAACTTACATATTTTTACCTCAAGGGCTTGATGTGGGATTCCCTTCTATATGCTATGACTATGCTTTATTGGTTAATGAAAAAGCTGCTTTGGCCTATGGCAGGGCATAATATAGCCAGGAAGGAAATCCAAACAGATATATATATAGAGAGTAGGCAGAGTCAAGGAGATACCATGTAGCTTCTGAAGGAGACAGACGCTGGAACCTTACATGTAGTTCACAGCCTCGTTGTATTAGACATATTAATAGAAATGGGTTAAGATGTAAGAGTTATTTAATAATAAGCCTGAGCTAATAGACCAAGCAACATTGTAACTAATATAGTTTCTTTGTGATTATTTGGGTCTAGGTGGCAGGAAATGAACATCCAGCCTCTGTTTACAAGTTTACAATAGCCGTATATTTTTCATATAAATTAAATGCCACAATACTATTTGAAATAGTCTTGCATTAATTTTTTAGAAATATTTTAAAATGAAATTGAGGTACATCACTTCTCCCTGCTTTTCTCCCTCCAACCCTCACAGGAACCCTTTCATTTCTCCGCTCTCAAGTTAATAGCCTCTTGAGTATTACTGTTGCACATACCCCCACAGTCATGTATGTATATTTATGCACAAATACATAAACACAACCTGCTGAGCCTGTTTTGTTGTTTGTGTGTATGGTCTCAGGATTGACAATTCTGCACTGGACAACAAATAAGGGGACTCAACCTTAGGAGAGACTCTTTTTCTGAAGTCTTTGGTAAACTTTACTTCTTTGTGCTGGGGTTGGACCCCATGAAATTTTCTCCTTCTGTGCTAGCATACCCCTTGATATTTCTCTTGTTCCGTCATGCAGCTATTTCTAAGAGAGACTATTTTACAGCAGGCTTCACCATATTCTGGCTCTTATCATCTTTCTGGCCCATCCTCTGTTATTTTCCATGAGCCATAGATGCAGTAACTGTGTTATAGATGTTTTTGTAACTAATAAAATACCAAGTACCAGGTATGAGAAACCTTCTTTTGAATAGTTGGTAAAGCCATCAGAAATGACTCCAAAAACATTATAGAATATTGATGTAACCCTTGTTTGACTCTCAGAGTTGTGGGTGGGTCTTTATTGCTAAAAACACTGAACATTTAGGATAAAGGCTTAACTGATTTTAAGCTGCATCTGACATGAAAGCCTATTTATTGCATTCTAGCCTCCATGGTAACAGAAGCTGATTATCAAGCTGCTTAAAGAGAATAAAGCATCCTTCTCAGCTGGAACACCAATGAATTATGTTAATGACCACTAAGTCAAAGCATCTGTAAAGGTGCTGTAAGCAGTACTCACATGCTCTTAGTGTCTAACAGTTGTGTAATTGAACTTCTAAACCTCTAATCCTCTAAAGATAACATGGATTCTAATTGTTCCTCATAATAAAAACCTGGAGTTATATATAAGGGTTAATGCTGTAAGATCAGAGAAGCAGAGCAGCCACCAGCTGGAGAGTTCTTACCTTTCCCAGTATTTAGATCAAAGGGGCAATCCTGTCTCCACAAATCCTCAAACTGCTGCTCAGACTGAATCCTCAGACTGCATCTGAGCTCCTGTTTACTTCTGGCTTATATCCTCTCTCTGCCAAGCCATATCAGTCTTGTATTCACCATTTTAGTTCTGGGATTAAAGGCCTGTCCTGGGATCACCTTTGTGTGAGCTCTATTTCTCTTTTAGACAGATTCAATCTTGTATAAACCAGGGTGGCTTTGAACTCACAGAGATACATCTGCTTCTGTTTCACAAGTGCTGTGATTAAAGGTGTGTGTCACCACTGCCAGTCTCTATGGCTAACTAGTGGCTTAGCTCTACACTCTGATCTTTAATCAAACTTTATTTGTTAGATTACAAACAAAATATCGCTACATCTAAACTTCTAAACCTCTAAATAGTCCTAAACAGGAAGGAAACCAGGACTGTTGCTGATGTCTAGCCAGGTTCACAGTGCTAGTGAGATCATGGGCAATGGGTTTATTTTGAAAACTATTTAATTCTACTATTTGTATGTATGTTTATGAGATCGACTGTAGTTTTTGTATCTTATAATTATTAATCTTTCAAGTCAATTACTGGCTTTATAGGATAAGGGTTTAATTTTTAAAGATTTATTTATTATTTATATAGTATTTTGTCTGCATGTATGGCTGCAGGTCAGAAAAGGGCACCAGATCTAATTGTTGTGAAACACTTTATGGTTGCTTGTAATTGAACTCAGAATCTCCAAAAGAGCAACCAGTGCTCTTAGTTCCTGAGCCATCTCACCAGCCACAGGGATTAGGTTTTTTTTTTTTTAAATATCTTTTACTAAAATCTATACAGAATTGATCATATTTGTTTCCTAAAGGTTGTCACCAGCAATTCTTTAGGATGATATTATTTATAATATCTATTTAAAAATATCATTTAGTTGTGCCAATAATCTTCATTCTGTTTTTCTACTTTGGTAAATTAGTTCTTCCTGCGAATCTAAGTATTTAGATTAAATATTTGAGTACCTTATCTTAATAGAATTCCTTTGCTTCTATTTTATTTGAATTTAGTTTATTTGTATTACAGACCAATTGGGGAATGACATTTCAGTTTGAGATGACTGTTTTCTATACATGAGTACTGGTCCATGGTTTTATTGTGTTCTATTTTCTATATGTAATTTACATTAATTTGTTTTTTCAACATGTTGTAAAAACTGGTTCAGTGCACATCTCTTCTGGCTAATTTCTAGCTGCTTATATCAATAGTTCTTCTCAGAGGAGCACCCTTGAAAAGTTGATATGTTTTACCTAGACATAGAGTCAAAAGTATTTGTAAATTAAGTCTCCTGAATGTCAAGCATCCAAAAACTGACTACAGCAGAGTCAAAGTCTATCTTCCTTACTTGTAGGCAGAATGACTGTTGCTGAATAATTCTGTAGTGAGCCGGACAGGATCGCCATTACAAGATGGCGCCGACATCCTGTCTTGTTGGAAATAAACAACTCCATATTTGGCTATGCCTTTGAGAGCTGCATGTCTCCCGCTTCCCACATGCGCTGTGGATGAGGATCCTTGAGCCTATCCCAATGCAGTCTGGTGGCAGCTGTTGGTGGCAGCCAATCACAGGGCGACCCGTGTGCCAATTCCCTATTTAAGCAGCTGCCTCAGTGCCCTCACTCTCTCTCTCGCTTTGCCCCTTTGCTTCATGCTCTCTCTCCCCTCCTGCCCCCCTCGTTTCCTGCTCCCCATCAATCAAGGGCACTCCAGTAAAGCGTGTTCTGAGTAGAATCCTGATGTGGTGGTCGTTCTTCCTCGCCGGTCGAGAGGTTCACCACATAATTCCTGTTCCGAAGTGTCCTCTAAGTCCCTGTTGAAGGTAAACCATTCTTAACGTGATTGTATCTTTGCTTGCATATGTCCCCTTCAAGCCCTGCAAGTTCTTCCCTTATAAGTTTATTAAGATTACAATTTTCTAACCAATAATTTTCATAGAAACCGTGTCTATAAACCTTACTTTAAACAATATTTATATTTGAATTTCTTCATTTATATGTAGAGTAGGATGAGAAAATGGCCAGTTTTTTTATCTTAAAATTTTAGTCTATAATTTTGTCATGTTTTAATTTCATTTTTGATATGCAATTTCTAAGAGAAAAAACCTTGAGCTTGTTAACCATATTGAAATCAAAGTTATGGTAGTTCCTAACTCCAAACATAAATCCAAGTGTTTGAGGAAGCTATGGTGCAGTGCACATTTGTCAATGGATTGGCTATTTCTGAACATACATGTGGATGTTAAAACTAAACTTTCTATAGTTAGTTCTCTCTCTCTCTACACCATGGGGTCTGGAAATCCAACTTCAATCAAGGTTTGGTAACAAACACTTTTAAGTAGTAAGTCATATTCTTCTTTTCTTTTCTGTTTTGTTATAATTTTCATTTTTTCCCTCAAGGAAAAGACAATTTTTTGGAGAAGTGATGTGTTAACCAAAAAAAACAAACAAACAAACAAAAAACCTAGTTAAAGCTTAGGAAAATAATGAGAGCTTTTTTATTGGTATACAGGAATTGTTTTCTCTTTGGTGAATGTGTGAGTGTGGGTATGTTTGTACACATGTGTATTTTGTTTAAAGTCAGACCCATACACCTTCTTGAAGCAAATGGGGAGTGATTGTGACTGTTTATCACATTTCTACATCTTTAAAATGCTTTAAATAATAAATCACTCCAGTATTTCATGAGAGATAAAAAATTCTATAGAATCAGGTTACTATAACTAAATTTAATAATTTATTGAAACATTGTCATAATCATTCAACTTTAGATTAACTAACTCCATTTCTATTATTTTCTTATAAGACAAATGTGTGGAATTTCTGGACTGTTGTTATCTGAACACATTACCCACCTGAATCTATGGTTCTAATACTTGTGTCGGTATTCTTAATTTTCTGGTGCTTTCATTTAGGTTTCTAAGACCAAGATGCATGGCCTGGCAAATATTATCTATTCCGTATGTCCTCTTTAAGATGTGAAATTCTTCAGTATCAAAGAAATAGTATCTATACATAAAATAAATCCCAGATAGCTATCGAGGTGTGGTCCAGAAACAAACTGAGTAGAATGCTTATTTGCAATGCCACTTCCACACAATTACTGTGAGGGTGTATGAAAAGCATGGCACTGTGGATGGAGAGATTTCTCCACATTTAAGAGTATTTGCTGCTCTTCCAGAGGACCCAGCTTTGATTTCAACATCAATGTAACAGATCACAACATTGTGTAGTTTTAGTTATAGGGGATTTATTATCCTTTTCTGGCCTGTGTGTGAACCAGGCCTCAAGAGAGTGCACATACATACATGCATCAAAATGCTATACACATAAAAATAAATATTTTAAAAGTATAATCCATTTAAAAAAGTAATAGAACCCTGAAAATCATTTAATTAGTATAGGTGACTGAGGCAAGGAAATGAATGCAAATCACCAAAAAATAGTCTTATATACATAAGTGGCAGGTACTAAATCAGTTTTATACTTACACTGAAATAAATAAGCATACATATAAATGTTCAGGACAAGTTCTCATTCCTAGGCAATTTAAATTTGGGTGTAAGTGGTACAAGAATTCAAGGAAGACTAGGATTTGCTACAAAATATACATGAACTTGAAAAGTACTCCACTTTAATTTTAATATGGAACCAAAGGTATTTTAAATGAAAAAGGCAACCACCAATCAGTTTAATGGGTTGTTCATCTATGAAATTTAAACACTTAGCACAGGTTCTTATTCATTTTGGCACCCATTAATATAATATTGAATAGATGAGTGGAATAATCTATGTAGCTAGAATCTTACTACCCTTCGCTAAAATGCAATATTAAAAGATTTAAGATTCTAAAGAAGATAGTTGAACATATATGTACAAACTAACCTTGCCCCTAAAATATAAAAGTAATTATACTTAGGAGTGACAATAGCTTTCCACATCCTTTTTCAACAATCTGAAGAAAATAGAAAAAAAAAAAGAATAAAAAAAGCTGAAGACAAACTTTTCCTTTTTGTTTATTTAGTTTTCTTTTTCATATGAGGCAGTCTCCTTATGAAACAGAAGCTCAACTCTGTGGTCTTCCAAACTCATTTTTTTAGGCACTGTGATCATATGTGTCTCTGTGATAGTTCATCTTGATTGTCAACTTGATATAACTTAGAATCACCATAGAAACAAACCTCTTAACATAGCTACTAAGAATTTTCTCCATTCAAGTTGTGATGATCAACCTTCAATGTGGATAGGGCATTTTCATTGGCATAGGTGCTAGACTGAATAAAAAGAAAATATGCTGGGCATCAGTATTCATTATTGTCTGCTTCCTGGTTGTAGACACAGGATGATCAGCTACCTCAAGCTCTTGCTACCATGACTTTCCTATTAATATAGAATGTACTGTTCAACCATGAGTCAGACTAAATCCTTCATTTTTCATATTTGTAGCAATGATTTCTTAAAAAATATTAGTAGCCCTATTTTATGCAAATGCTAAAAGGGTTGAAAAAGAAGTCAGGGAAACAACACCCTTCACAGTTTGCACAAATAATACAAAATATTTTGGGGTAACTCTAACCAAGCAAGTAAAAGACCTGTATGACAAAAATTTTAAATCTTTGAAGAAAGAAATTGGAAAAGATATCAGAAGATGGGAAGAACACCCATGTTCATGGATCAGTAGTATTAACAAAGTAAAAGTGGCCATTTTATCAAAAGCAACCTACAGAGTCAATACAATCCCAATCAAAATTCCAATACATCTCTTTACAGAGCTTGATAGAACAATGCTCAAGTTCATATATACATTTGAAATTTAAACAACTTAAATCTTTTCTCCTTTAATTTTATTTTATCTGTTACAGGGTGGGCCTACTTGTTTGTCCCGGCTGCCCGGCAAGCTTAGCCCCAAAATAATCACACAGAAATTGTGTTAATTAAATCACTGCTTTGTAAAACATTTCTTATGTATTGATATATATATATATATATATATATATATATATCAGTATACATTCCTACCTCTGATTAAGATACTTATATATTGTTATGTATTGACATACATTGTTTACATTTGGAGGTCATTGTCCTAATTTATTCTACAGTTGTTTATTCTCTTAGTCTTTAAGTTAGATAGGTATTAAAAATTGTAGATCAATAGTCATCTATGTGTGTCATATTTATGGTTTGACTAATGAGGTTCTTTAGATACATAGAGATTATATTATGTATAAATAATCTTCAACCTCTTCAAAGAGCTGTAGAAAATGGCATTTAATTTAATCTTAGAGTTCTGTGCTAGTGAGACACAATCACTCCTGGCAATACTGATCTATTCCCAAGAGATTGTTGAGCACCAAAAATACTACACAGTTGTCAAGACAGGGTAAGACAGTTTTGAAAAATCTCTTGCCTTTTAAAATAATCTGTCAATTATTCTAGGCCTTAGCCAAAGTTGGTTCCTTCAACGCTGCAAACGTGACTTTGGATTATTGCCCAGATAGCCAGTTGTCTCTGTGATTTGTTGCATGTTTTGGAAGTTGTTTGATTGTACTTCCTAATTACTCATGTAACATTATTTCCCTTCTCAGATCTTTGATGGGGTTGAAGACTAAATAAATATAGCTACTTTCCTCTCATGACTTGGCCAAGTTATTTATTATGTAAGACTTAAGCTAGTTAGGATAGGATATTTGTTCTTAATGTATATAATTTTGAAGTAGGTTTAGAACTCTCTTACTGAAACAAAAGGGGGAGGTGCTGCGGGAGCACCTTCCGCTCCTTCAGCCAATAGCTGCAGAAATACCATCCCATTGAGCATGGTCTATTTCTTTTTCAAAAAGAACAGCAGCCCTCTGCTCTTTTTCTTGCTTCTGGCTCTTGCTCTAAAGATTAGACTCCTTTCCTGGCTGTCGGCATTCTGTAAGATTTTCCCCTAAAATAAATACCCCTTTGAAACCAAACTGGTGTGAGATTGTTTTGCATATTACTGCTTGCCCCATTATCTCTAGCCTCTTATTGACTAACTCTTACATCTTGATTTAACCCATTTCTATTAATCTGTATATCGCCACGTGGCAGTGGCTTACCAGGAAAGATTTAGCATGTCTGACTCTGGTTGCTCCATGGTGTCTCTCTCTGACTCTCTTTTCTTCCTCCCAGAATTCAAGTCTGTCTTCTCCACCTACTTAAGTTCCACCCTATCAACTAGGTCAAGACAGTTTATTTATTTATTAACCAATGAAAGCAATGCATAAACAGAAAGAACTTCTACACCATTTATCTGATATTTCATCACAGTGATAGAAGATTGGCTGGCCTAAATTTTGGCATATGGTAGTACATATATAAAAGTTAAGATAGATTCACTAATATTTTTATAAAAGCATTATTGACTCTTATAATGATGCATTGAATATAATAATATAGTGAAAATATGTTTTGAATATAGACATAAAAGAAAATCTACTTTTTTTTTTCGAGACAAGGTTTCTCTGTGGTTTTGGAGCCTGTCCTGGAACTAGCTCTTGTAGACCAGGCTGGTTTCAAACTCACAGAGATCCGCCTGCCTCTGCCTCCCGAGTGCTGGGATTAAAGGCGTGCGCCACCACCGCCCGGCTGAGAAAATCTACTTTCTATTGTTTGCTAATCATAGTTGTTGAACATTGTTAATCTCATTGCTCTCTTTTTTACTAGTCTGAAGAACAGAAATAATAAAATTTAATATAGAGTGGTGAAGTAAAGATAAAACAATAATCTTAAGCACTATTACACAATACATAAGAATTAATGAAGTGGTTTAAATGAAAATAGTCTCACAAACATATTTAAATGCTTCATCATAGTTGGTTGAAAAGTTTTGTGAAGGATTAGGATATGTGGTGCTATTGTTAGAGATAAGTCCCTGAGAGTGGGTACTGAGGTTACAAAAGCTAATTCCTGCCCTAGTGCCCTGTCAGCTCTGTAACTATTTCTTTCTCTTTCTCTCTGTCTACTGCTTGTGAATAAGATGTAAACTTTTGGTAATTGCTCTAGCACCAAGCCTGCCTATGTGCTACCATGATCACTACCATGGTAACCATGGATTCACCCTCTCAAATTTTAAAGCAAGATTCCAATTACATTCTTTCTAGTAAAATTGCCTTATTCATGGTTTATCTTCACAGCAACAGAAAAGCAACTAAGATAATTAATTGCATATTAAGCACGTATAACAGAATAATATACTATGTACTATACTAAAACATTTGAAGAGGGACAAATCATACATATCACACTTAGAATTTTCATGAAATTGCTTTTGACTCTTCTTCATGTGATTAGTTTTTCAAAGTATTTAAGTACAAATAAGTGTAGTAATTTAAACTCAATTTTCTAGGAAATTAGAGTATTCAATTACAAACCATCCATTTTCTTGGTAGGTTGATTCCCAGGTGTTCAATTTGTTACCCTTTTATAGCTATTGTGAATAGGTTTATTTCACTGATTTCTACTTTAGTAGGCTTATAATTGGCATAAAGGAAGACTGTTTCTGTATGTGTATTTTACTGAAATTGAGATTTTAGTGGAGTCTTTAGGGTCTATGATGATATGAATGAGGAAGCAATAGGTCAGGGTTCAGTCTGGAGCTGTTTGGTGAAGTACAGCAGGGTATCCTTGCTAGATGAAGTAAATTGCTGGTGACAGGGCTTGAGGATAAAGAAAAAAGCCTCAAACTACTTCCATTTAAGTTTCTCTGCTTTGTGGTTTTAGTTGAGAATGTGAGCTCTCAGCTTTTTGCTCCAGCCATAATGCCTGCTTGGAATTACCTTGCTTCTTTGCCACGGTAAAGTTTTATCTGTTGTAACTACAATCTAAAATGAATTGATTTCCCTTAAGTAACTTTCAAACACTTGTGTTTTCATAGCAGCAGAAAAGTCAGTACAATGTGAGTCAGCGCAGAGAATGGGCTGTTCCTTAGAAGAAACTGACCATGGTGTGGGGATTTTTTGAGAGGAATGTGAAATATCTTAGAGATTTGGACTACAAAAGTTGTTGAATGCTTTAAGCAGAGATTAATGGGCTTAATCTTAGTTTGATTTTATAAGACATTTATGTTTAGAGCAATAGCAACCTGGAAGTCTGGTGTGAGATAGCAGCAGTCTTAGCAACTAGCCTAGCAATCATTCCTGTGATATTTTGGCAAAGAATTTGTTTTTTCCCATATCAAGAGAAATTACCTGAAGCTAAACTTAAAAGTAATTATATAATTATTTTGGTGGATGAACTTTTGAGGGAGCGTAATGTTGAGTTTGTGGCTTTTTAAAGTTATTGTTAATACAGTTCTACATTGAAACAATCAAGTAGGGTAGAAAAATAATAAATGCACAGTATGATGAAGTGTCTTTGATTGTCTTTGAAGAAGATTCTGCTAGGCTCTAGTACAAGAACACATTACAGGGAGAACCAACTGTAGGCTGAAGGTTTTGTAACTGGGTTGGTGTCCCAATCCCTCATCTTGAGACCTTGCCTAGTTGCAGAAGATGGCCAGTTCAGGCTCTATGATCTCCGTATTAGAAGACTTTACTGGGTTACTCTGGTAAGTTCCATGGAGTTTCCATTGCACTAGGTTTCTACCTCAGTCTTGAAATGCTTCCAATTTGCAGTCATTTCTCAACTGATGGGGCACACGCAGAGTCCTACAGGCAAACATTAGGCAGAGTTTCTCAAGGAGTCCTGCAGAAGAGAGGGAGTAAGAATAGCAGGAACCAGAGTGGGCATGGACATCATGAGAACATGCCCCAAAAAATCAATTGACTTCTCTCTCCCCTTCCCCCATCTCACCCCCGTGCTCCCAACTTTTGCCCAGCAATCTTGTCTACATCCAATATCCAGGAGGATAAATATATGTTTTTCTTTGAGTTCACCTTCTTATTTAGCTTCTCTAGGATCACAAACTATAGGCTCAATGTCCTTTGTTTATGATTAGAATCCACTAATGAGTGATCATAGTTCATAGATCATATTCATCTTTTAGGGTCTGGGTTATCTCACTCAGTAAAGTGTTTTCTATTTCCATCCATTTGCATGCAAAATTCAAGATATCATTGTATTTTTACTGCTGAGTAGAACTCTAATGTGTATATCCATTCTTTCATTGAGGGGCACCTAGGTTGTTTCCAGGTTCTGGCTATTACAAATAGTGCTGCTATGAACATAGTTGAACAAATGCTTTTGTAGGATGATTGGGCATCTCTTGGGTATATTCCCGAGAGTGGAATTGCTGGATCCTGAGGTAGTTTGACTCCCAGTTTCCTGAGAAACCACCACACTGATTTCCAAAGTGGTTTGCAGAAGTTTGCATTTCCAGCAACAATGGATAAGTGTTCCCCTTACTCTACATCTTCTCCAGCATAGGTTATCATTGGAGGATTGGGGAGATCTTGGGGGAATGGGATGGTTGAGATGGAAGAAGTGTGTATATGGGAGCATCAAAGAAGATATCTTAACTAAGGGAGCCATTTTAGGGTTGGCAAGAGACTTGGCTCAGGTGTCCAAGGGGATATCCCAGCTAGGTCCATGGGCAACAGAGGAGAGGGTTCCTGAACTGGCCTTATCCCATAGCCACACTGATGAATATCTTGCATATCACCATAGAACCTTCATCTGGTGATGGATAGAGACAGAGACTCACATTGGAGTACTGGACTGAGCTCCCAAGGTCCAGATGAAGAGCAGAAGGAGGGAGAATATTAGCAAGAAGTCAGGACCACTAGGGGTGCATCCACCCACTGAGATGGTGTGACTGATCTAATGGGAGCTCACCAAAGCCAGCTGGACTGTGATCAGATCAGACTCTCTGAATGTGGCTGGCAATGAGGGCTGACTGAGAAGCCAATTTTAATGGCACTGGGTTTTGATTCTACTGCATGTACTGGCTTTTTGGGAGCCTAGTCTGTTTGGATGCCCACCTTCCGAGACTTGGATGGATGGGGGAGGGCCTTGGATTTCCCACAGGGCAGGGTACCCTGACTTCTCTTAGGATTGGAGAGGGAAGGGGGAGGGGGAGGGGAGAAAAATGGGAGGAGGAGAGGAGGTGGAAATTTTTCATAAATAAGTAGATAAATAATCAATTGACCAGGACTCATGAGGATTTCAAATGATCATGGAATCTGTAAGGGTCTAACCTAGATACTCTGCACATATCTTATAATTGAGTAAGCTTGCTGTTCTTGTGGGACTCCTAACAGTGGGAGTGAGGGTTATCTCTGACACTTATGACTTTTTGTGAGATCCTTTTACTGCTACTGGTTACTTCATCTATCCTTGCTGTGATGACATGTGCCTGGTACTAATGTAGCATATCGCACCATGTAGGTTACTGTTACTAAAAAGGCAGAACAGGGTGGATGGGGGAGGGGAGAGGGAAGGTGGTGGGAGCTCGAGACTGAAGGAAGGGAGGAAAAACTGCAGGCAAATGTAATGTATATGAGAAGAATTGTAAAATATAAAAATAAATAAAACTTTCCAAATGTTTCAAAAATACATAGTTTGGTGACAAAATGAGCACTATAAGCCAAGGATATGCTAGAAGAAAGGCAGTAAGCATTAAGGAGATTAGCACCATTATGAAGAGGCTTTCAGTGACTGGACATGAAGAGAACACTGATTTCAGGAAATAGCCTCACACATCAAGTTTCAAACTTATAAAAAAAGGCAAAGATTTCTCCTTGTGTTTAGAATGCAACTGTCATCAAAAGTTGGTGCTAATGTAGCTAAGGTAATTAAGAGTCTATCTCAAATTGGCAGCTGAACTTGGAAGTATTGTCCACATGGTGTTGGCTTTAGAGTCATGATCATACAAGAATAAAAGGGCCTTGGTGTCTTTCACTCCAGTTCAGAGATTACAGAGACCAAATTGCATGGTGCAGGTATTTCCTGTACAAAGTCCTGAGAGGTTAGGAACCCTTAAGAGACAATTACATGAAACATGAGAAATTGAAGCCTGGCTTTCAATGAAGACACAAAGATTTTGGAGCCATATGATACCTGTATAGAAGAGTTATATACAGGGAGTAGAACTAGCCTTAGAGGTGGAGAGGGTTGGGAGGTTTACAGGCAGCAAAGCTGGGAATGACTTACATAGAACTTATATCAAAACCCACAGTTAGAGAGTGTGGAGAGTGTCCTTGTAACACTCAGTTCTAACTGGGACAGTTTCATCAAATTCCTCTTCTCAGGCTTCATGAAACTATGCAAAAAAAGGAAGTAGAAAACTAAAATAAGTGGAGGGGATGGGTGACATACACAAACAAAAAATGGTTTCTTCCAGATACTGAAAGAAACAGGACTGGTGCAAACATGAACTCATAGACCATGCCAGCTTGTACAGGACTGCAGAGATCCAAGCCAGATAGGGTCCCATTGCAGAGAGGACCAATTGGACAGACTCCCATCTTAATAACTATCCCCACTTGACATCCACTTGCAAAGGAAAAATTAGTTTTATTCAATCAAGTCTTACTGAATATTCAAACCACAACTAAGTTAGGCCTTATGCCCATCAGTGGACAGTCAACATAGAACATAGCGGTATTTGGGGAGGTATTTTTTTTGTCTAATATTGCTTTCTTTTGGCACTTTAACCCTTATGACCTTTTGCTTGTATACTATTATTTCTAATTTTGTGATTTTATGGCTTTGGTTTGTGTGTGTGTATGCATATGTGTGCTTTTGTATGTTTTTGTGTGTGTCTTTGCATAAGCACGTGTATCTTGTCCTTTTTATTTGTTTTTGTATGTTTTGTTTTATTCTGTTTTTTTTGTCTCCATATTTTGTTTTCAAGAGAGAGAGAGAGGGAGAGAGAGAGAGAGAGAGAGAGAGAGAGAGAGAGAGAGAGAGAGAGAGAGAGAAAGAGAGAGAGAGAAGATGGGATTAAAAGATCAGGAGTGTCAATGGCCATACGAGTTACAACAGTTGACAACTATTTCTGATGTCAACCTGCTGGAGGAGTGGTTATCTGATGGAGGCTAATCCTATCCAGACAAAGTCTACAGAACCATCAACTCTGGAAACTGTTGTTTACTTTTGCTATGGTAGCTTGGTGTCTCCCCAACACCTATACTGTAGTATATAATCTCATGTGTTATATCTATGTAATCTAATGATTGCATTTCAATCTTATAAGAACATGTATCTGTGGGTGGTAAGGAATATAACTCTTCATTTAGTTATAGAGTTTTGATACATAGAATATATACTGTGACATGCTTCATAACTGGATCTATTTAAAAGGGCCGTGGACACTTAAAAGCCTGCCTTTTTCTTTTGCTCAGACTAACTGTACACAATTAGCTCACTTTCACCTCAAAGCAAGTACAAACTAGACTTTGTGTAAATTGATCATCAATTTAAGACCCTACAACTATGCACAAGGATAGAGCCATAGATGATCAACCAAGGTTATTAAGAAAAGCATTCCAATTCTTTGCTTGTCATTCTGCTAACAACAGACCTATGCTCCAAAGCTTATCTCATTGGGTATTGTATCTCTGTCCTTTGGTCGTGGTTTCCCTCCTGTTACCTTAGACCTTTGTGTTGCCATGGTAAATGGTTCATGTCCCTATCATTTACCATAGGATTTTTTTTGAGAGAGGTACCTCTTGTTATTATTTTTTTTTGTCACTTCAAGGCTTCTGTGAGAAAGAGTTTTGCGGCTCAGAGAAGAAACTAGAAAGAATTAGAATGAAAATAAGAAAATTAAAATAGAAGCATAACAATAAAAAGACTGATTTGTAAAATCATAGCAAGAAAAAATACTTTTTGCTTGTTGTAGCATCAAATTTTGAACCATGAAGATTGTCTTAGGTCTTTTGCTAGAGAAGGAGGATAGGATTTGAGAGGAGATGAGAAAAAGGAAACTATAATAAAAATCTATTGTATGAAGAAATATTTCAATAAGAAATAAAGGAAAGGTTGATAGATGAGAGATAGATGGTAGGTAGATTAGGTAGATCGATAGATGTAAGACAGACAGATAGATAGATAGATAGATAGATAGATAGATAGATAGATAGATAGATAGATAGATAGATAGGAAAACAGAGAGATTACAGAGTCCCAAAGACTAACATAGTCTCATGTATTTGAATACATGGTCCCTAGTTGGTGGGACACTTTGAAAATAATCAATATACCTTTCCTTGCTAGAGGAGGGGTGTCACTAGGAAAGGGCTTTGTCGTTTTAAAAATGCATGCCATTCCCTGTTACCTCTCTTTGACTCCTACTTACCAATCAAATCAACTGTGAGCTCTCAGGTACTACTCCAACAACATGTCTGACTGCTTGCTGCCATGTTCCCTACCACAGCCCCAAATAAACATCTTTTTTAAATAAGCTGCATTAGCCATGGTGTTTTATCACAGCGATAGAAACCTTAACTATGACAAATATATAGTAGAAATACAAACGGTGCTGGGAATTCTGGTTGTGCTTATACCTAAAAATAAAATTGAACAAGGATCACTGTTATCAAATGTTTCAAATTTCAAACCTCATTCCTTAAAACTGCCATAAGAAAAAATAGGAACCTATAGGAAGAAGCAGTACTTTCAGAATAAGAATCCAGTCATAGGAAATAAGACAAATGATTAACAAATGTGGTATCATCTGCCAGCCAAAATACAACCACTATGTCAAAATTGCATGGTAGTTATGGGGTAATCATTAAACATCTGACTGGTTTGATTCTCTGGATGTAGCTAACACTTGGTGATTTAAACCTGATCAAAAGTCCTTGTCTAAGGAGATTAGAGGGCTAGGTATTAATATTTCACTAAATGGTCAAATTATTAAAGTGTTTTTAAATATTGATATTTATAATCACTGTTTTGTATTTTCCACAGTCTTAATCCAAGAAGCTTCTTTTGTCAATGGGATGTAGTCAGTGTAGAGGCCCATAAAGTTGTCCGAGTACTGAGAACAAGTGACTGCGACTGGTCATCCCGAGATAATTTCTCATTATACCACAGCTACACCTACCACTAGCAATGATCAGGTAGCATTGTGTGTGAAAGAGGGGTGGAAAGAATGTAATCTTCTATGATATGGAAGAATGGTTTGAATTATTGCCTTGTGTATATGGCATGTCTCTTGCACTTCTGTGTTTGAAGTAGTGATGCGTAGCTGCACAAGAATTTCATAAGATCAATTCAGTTAGAATTCCAGCATGGATGATAGAAAGACGTCTAAAGGTCTGTCCCTAGTTAAATAGGCATTGGATGTTAACATGACTACTGGGGGAGAATAATTTTTGAGAGTTGAAGCCGCTTAGGTAGGCTGATCTTATTCTAGTGGACATTGCAACTCCTAAGTAAATAGAGACAGCACTAATTGGACCCGTTCAATTATAATAAATAATTAACAAGAAGATTATGTGAAAGCATGAATGGAATATATCAGAAATGTGGTCAGAGAGAAGTTGGAAAATATAAATAGAATATGGATGTGATCAAAATATATTGCAAACATGCGCATTTTTAGGAAATAAATAAAAATATCGTTTAAAAGTTACTCACATCCCTTCTTAAAAATACCCTTGTGAGGCCTCAACTTATATAAAGAGCCAGAGGTAACTGGAATTCTGAGAGGACAAATAGTCTTACCCAGGGAAGATCACAGCAATTAGTTTTCCAAGATCAAATGCTCAGCCTTAAAAACACATATAATATTGAAAATATATGACCTGCATAGAATGTATATATTCTATACAGTATAGGATATATACATATGTGTGTGTTTTTAACAACAATTAAAGAAAATGAGGCCATGAGCAAAACTACTGCCACAGTTTTGAGTAGTCTTTACCCTTCTTCAAAGAATCTTTTCTTTGCAAGAGACAAAGACCAATAATGAAAAGCACAGTAAGCAATCAAAATGAAGAACTTTGAATCTCAGTCTCAGTGAATACATCTGCAAAACATCTTCACCTAAGGTTCAGAGAACATTGTGGAATAGAAAGTGCAAAGATTTGTAAAAGCCAGAAGATCAGGGAGTTCCTGTGAGATTATGTCTCCTAAAAATATTAGAAGCTACACCAATAAATATCTCAATATATGATTATTCAAATGTGCCTTGAACATGGATGACAGGGATGGGGAAAAGTTCATGAGTTCTCAACCTTAAACAAAGATTTATAGCTAACAGACCAAAAATGGGAATGGGAGTTGTGGCCTTCCCCAAAGAAGAGCACACTAATTGATTTCCAATTACAAAAAAATGGTTGGCAATAAACACATGCATAAAATAACACTATAAAGACTAAGAATGTTATGTTTAGCATATATAAATTTACATATATTTATGTATATAATAACAGTGAAAAAAGAGGCCATGAATTTGAAGGAGAATGGTAAGGGGTATATGGGAGCAGTATTTGGAGGGAGGAAAAGAAAGGCAAAAATTCAATTATATTATTATCCCAAAAATACAAATAAAAAATTAGAAAAGAAAAGATACTGCAATTATTTTTAAAGAAACTATAAAAAAGTAAAAATACAGGTCATCAAGCATTAGTAGTAAATTTTGATTTTGATTTTAGATGCCTGATCCCTCTCTTGCAAATGAATGCTGAGAGTAAGTGCATTGACAATCATGTGAGTGTTTGCAATCCAGGCTCCTGTACATGTCATTTTAACATATTTGACATTATTCACACTTAGTTGTCACTTTTTATTGTGCTCATTTAATAAAATAATTTTTTGTCCTCCTTGTCTTCTAAAAATGTCACTCTTTAATGTATTTCAGGCCAAATCAAATATATTTGGAATTTCAATTATTTAATATTGCTGAATTAAATGCAATATGTATGTTTCTACTTTAAGACTTCTAGTACTTAAACATAGAATTAGACCATCAAAAACAAATTTGATTAATATGATTTTTGTGCATTCTGATTTGCTCTATTTTCTGATCTTGATGTATATTACAATTGTATATCTGACATTCTAAAGGTTAGTCATGAAAATAAGAAATGAAAAAAATAATTAGGTTTGCATATTTTCTACAGATAACATAAAATCCCTGGGGATATTTCCAGTGTTTGGTTTATTTGTTCAATGTTTGAGTTACTTTCATAATATATCTTGAGAATATGTAGACTTGGCAACAATCAAGCAATGTTATTATTTGTATGTGATGCACATTATCCTAACTTAAATATTTATGTTAATCAAATAATTTTTCTAAAAAAATAAAAACTTTCCAAATAAAAAAGAAAGCTGATTAGTGAATGTTTCGATGTAAATGTAAAAGATGTAAATCTTCCTGAAGGCTTTGAAATGAAGCCAAATGATTAGTTAAACAATTGAGATGAATGTTCCTTATCTTTTGTTATTGAAACAATAGTATTTACTGTTTTTGTACTTCAGATTAATTGCACACTTACTGTGTGTAATTTAAACTTCATTTCAATATATAAATTAGGTATTGCTGTTATTTGAGGATGAAGAACCTGGTTTCTAGAAAACTGAACTCCAAAATGACACAGAATATATGTATCAGGACTTGAATATCTATGACCGTGTCTGAATCTCAAATTTGAAAGGTGTATAATCTACTACTAATTTACTTCATAAACACAAATAATCTCTAAATATTTAGAATCAAGAACAGCATCACAGATTTTAAGTGAACAATGGAATCCATTATTTTCTCTTTTATTTGCAAACAAAGCATAAAATTAAAACATACTTTAGCTCCTTGAAAAATTCTCAACAGTTTTTTTAATAAATTTATAATTTCTTTTTAAATACTTAATTTGTTGGCTGTTGTCATGGTGGCAAAAATTGACAAAGGCAAAGAGAAGAGATTGTTATTTGCAGATAATAATGATTCCCATCTTGAATAGAGAGCAGAACATCTCCATATAAGTTCAAAGTGATTTTCCTGGTTTGTCGTCCTACTTTCCTCAGAGGTCGAAGGCTGGATTGCTTTTCTCATGTCAAATCAAATGGGAAATCTCAAGGAACAGGATGTCTCATGTGAGCATGCATAAATTTCTGTCCATGTACATATCTGTCTTTGTTTTAAGCCTGGGAACAGAATAGGAACTTTTCTAGCACATTTTTGCATCATTTTGCATAAAGACTTTCTACTTTCCGTACAAATAAAAAGAAGTAAATTAAAGTCTATTCCTATGCATTTAAAATAATCACATCTTCAGGAAGAATGTGAAATTATCTTTGATTTTGATATTAATTCTTTATTTAAGTGTTTGAGTTTTTTGCATTTCTAACAAAATTCTAGTATTTTTAATAGCATTGAAAGTAGATCAACTCTAGTTATAGTACTGTGTTATTGTCAGCAGGATAATATCATGCACAGAATAAGAACAAAAACAGGAAATATTTTGTTTCATTTTCATTATATGTATAAATTTATGTTTATTATTTTTTTGTTTTTGTGTGTGTACGTGTGTGTGTGTGTGTGTGTGTGTGTGTGTGTGTGCATACATGTGGAGGTCAGGGAGCAGTTTGCATGATTTCAATTTCTCTTTTCACTGAGTGGGTTCCAGTTGGGTACTTTTAGCTCCGTAACCTCTCTGGGCTTACTTTTATTATTGAGACTTGTTTTGTACTTGCATACTCTGAAATGATAAAGGAAGAACAGCAAAGATGATGTAAAGTAGGAGGACAGGAAGGAATGTAAAGGGTGAAACAATAAGAGATGAGGGGGAGAAGTGATAAAAAATGATAAATATGGGGGTGAAGGGAAGGAAAATGGGAAAGGGGGGAGGGAGTCAAAAAGATGAAGTTTATATTAAATAGTAGAATTAGAGAGGAATCTGTGTCAGCAGTATTTGATATCTCTAAGAAATTGTTCTTGATGACATGGGTGAGCAACAGAGTGTGGGTAAAAGTAATCAGGAAAGATACACAGAAACCTAATGGTGAGGAATAAAGTGCTACAGAAGAAATTCTGTGGATAATTATTAAGTAACTTCTGGGTGGTGTCATGGAAATGTGGAGGTAAATATTAGCAGGAAGTTTTAAATGAAAATTATTAAATAATGGTCTACCACTTCAGTGATAAATTTACAAAAATCATAATAGTATTTAAAGACTGAGAGCTAATTGCTAAAATTACATATTCACTGAAGAGACTATCACTTTTAATTCCTGTATTTAAAAGTATATATTCAGATAAATGTGGGAAATTATTTACATAATTCTCAAATTTATTTTTTCAAGTAGTTCTTTTTGAGCAGCATTCACATTAAAAATGTCACAGAGCATTCAATAAAAACTTGTTCACTTAGGATTACATGCATTTTAATTGAGTCTTAACACCTTTGCTCAATTGTTCTTTCAGCGAACTTTTCCCGCTAGTATAATAAAATACCATATGTGGAAAAGTTTGTTTCACACATTTTTATTACCATCTTTCAATAACCTTGAGCTTTTAAATATCACCTATCTAAAAGTTACTATACTGCAAATCTCTGTTTCCTAATGACACACTTCCTAGTTTTCATTTTTGTTAACTACATTAATCCTGAGGTTAGAATACCTTTAATTGAAGATGCAACTTTATGTGATGTGTGAATGATTTCTCAATAGATGCCTAAAATTGTATCTATGAAAACTGCTCTTTTCAAAGACAGGCATGCTGACACACACCTTTGCTTCCAGCTAATGAAGAGGAAAGGGGATTTCTGTGAGGTAAAGGTCAACAAATACTATGCAGAAAAATCATCTCAAAAATTTCATTTTCAAAAAAAAATTATTAAATTCTTTAGAAGAAATACAATTGAGGTTTTAGTTGAAATATTTGGCACAAATATTTAAAAATACTTCCAAACTAAAAATATAGGTGTATTTTCACTTATAATCATTCAAAGCAAATATATCTTAAGAGATCTTTTTCAAATTTAATAATCAAAATCATGAAATTGCTGTTTCAAAGTATTTTGAGGATGGTGTAAACATTTTTGTCCATGGCTTAAAATATGCTAGGTACCTACATTTCTGCCTTCACACTAACTAACTAATAAATTAATTTAGACCTGGTAATGATCATGTATAAGGCTTTGTGAAAATCAGTTAAGTACTCTGCCAATTAATTGGATCTTGGATCCATAAATATATTTTAAATGAACTAAAAATGCAAGTAATTCTTAAAATTTGTATATTCTAATGAAAATAATGTATAAATATGAAAATATGAGTTCATAGACATGCATTTTATTCTTAAATTACTTAAGATGTGTTATGGTGAGTAAATTTATTAATCTCTTTATATACTAAAATTTCTTTATGTTAAAAATAGGGATGTGCACTTTCCATTAATAGTACCAAACTTAAAACATTAATATGATTATAGCTTGGATAAAATTTAACAAAAATTATATTCATTATTTTTTATAATGACATAAATTATAAGGAGCAATGTAGTTTCTTTCTCCTAATAAACTGAGCAGGATGTGTGAGCTATAAATATAAGGCATTAAAATCAATTTCCAAAATATAAGCTTATTAGCCATTCTGTCACATAGAAACTATGTGCCAAGTTCTGATTACATTATGAAAAATATAAGAAAACCTGCATGGAAGAAACAGTACTTTTATCATTGGTTTGATGATTGGAGTCTGAAATTTTAGGAAAGATTAAATACAATGATGACAGTTTATTTAAGCAGAACATAACATTCATAAAAAAATTGAAGCCACTAAAGAAAACCACAACCAATCAAAATGCAGAGTTGTAGAGCCCAACCCAATGGATACACCTGAACATAAGTCTCAGAGATCTTTGCAGTAGACGAAGCAGAAATATTGTCAGAGCCAGGAGGTTAGGGAGTTTGCTGTCAGATTGTGTCTCCTCGTGATGTCAGAAGCTGTACTCAGAGGTGTTGAATTTGAAAAAGCAGTAAGTATTTTATGGATGGGTTTCCAGCAAAGGAACATAAGGAGGAAATGATGTAATCATAATCTCAAAAATATACGAAATAATTAAAAAACCAGATAAATAAAAATATATAGATATATTTAGAGTTGATATCAAAAACTCAAAAGCAAAATTAAAAGGCCTTTAATAAGAAAACGTACACCAAAATACTTTCAATAACACCTATATATTTTATTTATGTATATTAGTTTTACTTAATATATACCGTGAATCTAAATAGAATAACTTGTATCAGAAAATTATGTAGATTACAAGATACATTTTAAATGACATGTCCATAATTCTGAAACTTTTTTCAATTGATTTCTTATGGATTTGAATATCTTATGTGGAAAAAAAATATTTTAAATATTTTAATATCAAAATAAAAGCATATTTGTCAGAAAAGCAATTGCTAGACACATTTTCTAGGGATTGCTGTGTGGAATATAATTTCATCATCCATGAAATTTAACAGTGCTTTCATTTTCAATGCAGTCAGAATATCTTAATGGCATTTTCTATTAAGATTTAATTTAAAACTAATTAGTTTTCAGTGATGTTTTGGTATCTGGAAAAATTCCAATAGCTATGGCTTTGGATTTGAAAGATAAGAATCCAAAGCTTTTAGAACGTTCCTGTTAATTGCTGGTGAATATTTTGATAATAGTATTGATTTTTCAGGTATTTGAATGAGCTTTCTTATTATGGTCTAAATTTCAGTAGATGTATTGTCTATGATATATAAGATATGATGTGATATATTTATATATGTATATTATATATACATATATACATACATACAAACATTATGCATACTAAAGGTATGGTTCATTAATAAGACAAGAGAGCAACAAATGATTCCTTTCAAAACTTTCATATTTCCTGTCTCACTGCTGTGACAAAATATATGATAATGTAGGCAAGGTAGGTTTTAGGCACAGTTTAGTTTTAAAAAATATATTCATAGTTTTACAACCATAACAACTTTAGAGGAATTTCAGCACCCAGAAAGAAATCTATGCTCATTAGCAACCATGACCCATTTCTCCTCCACCCTTTCCTCCCTTTTTTGGCACTCACTTTCCTACTTCTCTTTTCTATGGCTTATCCTTTCCTGTATATTAATTTAAAAAGATTCCTACATTGTGTGGTATTTTCTGTCAGGCCTTTTCGTTTCATATTGTTCTTTTAAAATTTATCCTTACTTTTTTGCTATCAGTAGCATTTTCTCTCTCTTGAGAGAGAACTTCTGTACTTAGCTCACACTAGCATTAACCTCATTGTACCTCACCTTCCTATGGCTGGGATTACAGGCTCTGTATCTCACATTTTGAGGGTACAAATATCATGGCTTGAAAGTCATGATGACAGGACTTTAAAGAAGCTGCTCCAATTACATCTATATCAAGTAGACAGATGTACACATTTCATTCTCAACTTTATTTCTATTTTCATTTAGTCATATAATGTGTTTTCCTAATTTGGATAAGCAATGTATAAACATTTCCCAAGCATGGTTCACAGTAGTGTATTCTTCATGAGATACAGGAATAAAACAGTGATTATGAATCACTGGTACACTGTGCATTTTTAGTTCTGTATATTTGCTGTTTGTAATGGTCGGATGTGTCCAAAAATAGAATAATAAGCTAGATTATATACAGTACCATCAAGTCAAGAAAAATTATAAATTATAGATTGAGCTAAAAGCCAAATACAGCATAGGTTCATAGCAAAGAATCAGGATAATGATTGTTGTGTTGCAAACTATAGAAAGAGTAAAAAAGATTCTAGTAATGGTTATCTAAAATCGTTTTTCCTCATGACATAATTATCAGGCTTACCAGGCATAATATGGAGGGATGTGGGATGTGACAAGCCCAACAGATATGGTGGGGAATCAGCATTATAGCTTAAATTGGAGATTCTTTTGGTCTCTTTTGTTATTGATTTTATTGAGCTATATAATTTTGTCTGCTCCTCTCCCTTTCTCTGCCATCCCTTTCAACCCCCGTAGACTAATGTAATTGGAGGTTTCTCTGTCTGGCCACATCCCGAAGCTATTTCAAAATAATCACTCAGAGTTTTAATATGAATTACAGAATCTTGGGCCTATAATTCAGGTTTAGTATTAACTAGTTATTATATTTAATTTAACCCTTTTCTATTAATTTATGTATTTCTACATGCCTGTGGCAGGCATCTTGCTTCCTGGGCACCTGGCTTATATTTCTCCTTCCTCCATACTTCTCATTTCCCTGTATCTCCATTTGGTTTTTTGATGTGGCAGTCCCCTCTGTGTGTTGCTTTTTTTGGTTAATGAATAAAGAGACTGCCTTGATCTGTTTATAAAGCAGAGCTTAGATAGGCAGGAAAGAGAAAGAACTGAATTCTGGGAGAAGGAAAAAGCCAGAGTCCATGGATCCACAACCAGAGTAAGACATGCTGCTGAAACTTAGTTGGTAAGCCACTGCCACATGCCACAAGATTAATAGAAATGGGTTAAACTAAGATGTAAGAGTTAGCCAATAAGAAGTTAGAGTTAATAGGTCAAGCAATATTTTAATTAATATAGTTTTTGTGTGATTATTTCAGTTCTGGTTGACTGGGATGAACAAGCAGCCCACTCCCAGTACAACAAATGGCACCTCAACATGTGCTAGCTAAATCCATGTAAAACCTGATGAAGCTTGAAAAGAAATTCTAGGAAAAAAAGTACAGAGTTTAGCACAGCTTTTTGATGTCTGCTGGCAGCATGCTGCAGTTTTTTTTATTTTTATTTTTTTTTAATTTTTATTTATTTATTTATTTATTTATTTATTTATTTTTTAGGAGAGATTATCTTGGCTCAACAGTAGCCATGGCAGAAAAAATGTTATGCCGTTTTGACATGGAGGTTTTCTGGGCTATGCTGCCAGTGCAACTTCTGGCTCTTTTGGGAGATGGAACATTTGAGTGGGTTTAATGAGCAGACTGCTACAGCTTGCTTGATGGTGGCATGGATCAGCTGTGTGCCTAAAAGTGGAGCAGTAGACATGGCTCAGATGCACAAGTAGCTCCACCATGCTGGACTGGGCAGGGCAAGCAGGCACTGCCATATTATTCCTAGCAATGATGCAGCTGAAGATTTTAAGAAGTGCTTAGCATTTTAAGAAGTACTCAACAATAAAGAATTACAGATTCACAACAGGACAGACTCAGATATAAAAGACCTCTTAATGGGCCACAGTATTGGATAAATGTACATAGGCTTGGAAGAGAGAAGAAAAATAGCATCGCAAGTTATAAAATAAAGGTAATGCTTAAAAAAAGGTAAAGTCTTTAAAGAGACAGTACAGATAATCAGAGGTTAAAGGGAGTAAAGAAAAATAAGCCACATAAAGATGAAAAATTTACAGAGAGTCTGGATTATGTATATTATTGTGTCTTCTTTGAATATTTTGACTGTGAAGTACAGGGGGACATTTCATTGTATGTGTTGCTAAGCTAAACCAGCATGGATATTGTAAAGGTATCAGAATTTGGGTCTAAAGATATGGTGCTTTGGAAAAGAGGTTCTTCTTTTGTTTTCACAGAAGATGAAAACCTGTGGATTGCTTCCAGGCAAATATGGTTTCATAAACCAAGACTCTGAAATGTCACTGTAAACACCCTCAAAAAATGTCTTGCTCACTGAGATAAACTTACCACACAGGATACACCATGAAAGACCTGATTAACTGTGGCCTTAATCAGCAGGTTGCAGTATGTACAAAACTATGCCCATATTCCCAAATATTGTTTATAATTATTTTTTACATTTAATGGGGATATGATATAGATATGCTATAGAGATTTACATTGGTATGGATCTTGGTTTATTGATACAAATTTAAGGTCAATTTTGTTATATGTATATTTCTGCTCTTGATTAGGGTATTGTGATTGCGTAGTTCATTTAAAAATATAATGCATAATTAAGAAATATAAGTTAATAGATAATCATCTATAATAGTCAATCTTGTAGTCATATTAGATTTTCTAGATGTATAGCGATTACAGACTATGGCATTTACAATTTTTAAGAACTTAAGACTTTTCATGAAACACATCTACTACTTGGCAGCACCAGCTACTCCAAGAGGAAGATGGGCATCGAAGAGGCTCCTTATAGAGTTTGCTAGCCATTTGGACAAGAAACTGCCTTTGCCTGGACTGCTTAACTGGACATGCAGGACCCTCACAGAATTGACTACTGAAACTTGCCTAAAGGTAAGACTATCTTTGTGGTTCCTACTTTATGAAAGAGTCTGTGAGAAATTCTGCAGGATACAGAAGAAAGTGACCAAACTCTCTTTGAAATTTTCTTTTTCATCAAAAAGTCTGCTAGAATCTATGGGCCTGTAGGCTGAAGATGGATGTCCCAACGATACAGAAGAACTTTGGGTGACTTTCCAGGAAGTGAAATGTCTCTGTCAATTCTGGAGTTTTGGAAGTTGCTTACAATACACTGCCTGTTTACTTAGTAATAGTATACTTTTCTGGAGTCTTTAATGGAGTTGAAGGATAGATAAATAGTTATAGTTTTATTTAGTTATGATAAAAGATAAAGTAGATATAAATATTGTAACTGTAATTCTTGTTTGATACCTGTTTGGTTATATGTAAGTTTACTATGCTAATGTTTAAACCTTCCTTTTTTCTTAAGCAGAAGAAGGGAGGTGTTGTGTGAGTCCCCTCTGTGTGTTACTTTTCTTTGTTAATGAATAAAAACCTGCCGTGGTCTGTTTATAGGGCAGAACTTAGTTAGGCAGGGAAGAGAGAACTGAATGCTTGGAGAAGGAAAGGGTCAGATGCCATGAATCGACTGCCAGAGTAAGACATGCTGCCTAAACTTAGCTGGTAAGCCACTGCCACATGGCGCTACACAGATTAATAGAAATGGGTTAAACTAAGATGTAAGAGTTAGCCAATAAGAAGTTAGAGCTAATGGGTCAAGAGTGTTTTAATTAATATAGTTTCTGTGTGATTTTTTCAGTTCTGGGTGGCCAGAACAAACAAGCAGCCCACTCCTCCTACAACAGGCTTTCCCTCTTGGCTTTATTCTGACTTGCATGGGCCAAAGTAGTTTCTTTTTTTTTACCAATGAGGGCAACACACATTCACAGTATACAGAAAGATTATTCCACAGCAGACTAACCTACCAGAGTTCTCGTTAAATCTAGACTTTACCATGTTAGAAATGAACAAAATCTAAATAATCAACATGGTACTTTCCAGACTGAGTATTTTTCTTTTTATCCTGATATTTTCTATTGAAATGAGTGGATATATAGTATTTGTCCTACTTTTTATCTTTTAAAGTTCTTTTTTTAAAGGAAAATACATGAAAATTTCATCTACCAATTGGAATGAGAATGTTTCTATACCCAACTTCCAAAGAATAAATGAAATTATTTTCAATTGGTAACTGGTAGTCAGTTCAGTTTGAATAAGTAATCTCTCTCATTATTCTATTACAAAGTCTAAAAGTGTTGGCTCTACACATACAAAAGCAATTAAACCTGAATCTGACAAAGGCAACTGATAATTACAGTAGCTCAAATGTGATAAGGTTATGAATAGAAGAAGATTTCCTAAGAAAACCATAATATGAATGATATCATATGGATGATAGCCTCTGTCAAAGGTAACCAACTCTTCTATGAGGTTTAGTGTGGTTGGTTTTATGTTGAGTTCTTTGATCCTTTTGTATTTGAATTTTATACATGGTGATAGATATGGATCTATTTTCATTATTTTACATGTTTACATCCAGTTATGCCAACACCATTTGTTGAATATGCTTTTTCCCCAATTCATATTTTTGCTTTTTTGTCAATAAGCAGTTGTTTGTGGGTGTGTGGATTAATATTTTTCCCTCCCCTTCTTTCCTCCATCTTCCCTTCCACATTCCCTTTTCTCCCACTCTCATGCTCCCAATTATCTCAGGAAGTCTTGTTTATTTCCCCTTCCCAGGGATAAATAAGTGTGTTTTTCTTAGGGTTCTTCTTGTTACTTAGCTTCTCTGGTGTTGTGAATAATAGGTTCTTTATCCATTGCTTTACAAGTAGTATTTACTCATTAGTGTATACACACTATGCTAATATTTCTGGGTCTGGGTTACTTCACTTAGGATGGTCTTTTCTTGTTCCATACATTTGGACACAAATTTCAACATGTCATTTTTTTAACACTGAGTAGCACTAATTTGTGTAAATGTTCCACATTTTCTTCATCCATTCTTCACTTGAGGGACATCTAGGCTGTTTATTGGTTCTAGCTATTATTAATAATGTTGCTATGAATATAGTTGAACAAATGTCCTTGTATTATGGTTGAGCCTCCTTTGGGTATATGCCCAAAAATGATATCATTGTGTCTTGTGGCAGGCTGATTAATAACTTTCTTAGAAAGCACCATACTGATTTCCAGAGTGTTTGTACAAGTTTGCATTTCCACCAGCAATGGAGGAGTTCCCCTTACTCCACATCCTCTCCAGCATAAGCTATCATTGGTAATTTTGATCTTAGCCATTCCAATAGGTGTAAGATGGTATCTTATTTTTATTTACATTTCCCTGATGGCTAAGGATGTTGAATATTTTCTTAAGTGTCTTTCAGCCATTTGAAATTCTTCTGTTGAAAATTCTCTTTTTGCATCTTTACCCCATTTTTAACTTGGAATTATTTCATATTTTGATGTCTATTTTTTTGAGTTATTTATATATTTTGGAGATCAGTCCTCTGCCTGAATTGGGGTTGGTGATGATCTTTTCTCATTCATTAGACTGTCTTTTTGTATTATTAACTGTGCCTTTGTGTTGTAGGAGGCTGCTTGTTCATTTCCCAGCAGCCTATACTCCTGAAATAACCACACAGAAACTGTATTATTTGCAATAGTGTTTGGCCAATAGCTTAAGCATATTGTTAGCTAGGTCTTACATCTAGAATTAACCCATTTTCATTATTTTATATTTTACTAAGAGTTTCATGGCCTACTAGCAAGGTTCTAGCTGGCAGCTCACATCTTTCCCCTCTGGCATCTACATGGCTTCCCTCTGACTCTGCCTTCTTTCTCCCAGCATTCAGTTTAGTTTCCCTGCCTACCTCTATTCTGTTCTGCACAGGCCCAAGACAGTTTCTTAATTAATCAATGATATTCACAGCATATAAATGTGAATCCCACATCAAGTCTAGAGACTATCAATTAAGAACTGAAACAGAAATATACTACATAGGTAATAATTTATTTGCATAGTTGTTTTATTTATACTGTCATGATGAATACTTAAATAGATTGTATTGAAATCACATGATAAAACTTACCACTAATAAAATAATGCGGACATTTATTTAATACAAAAGTCTCAAGAAACTCCTAATTTAGAAAACTATTTATAGAAGTCATAAAATTCTTTAAAATTTATTATTTTTTTCATAAAATATCAGGAGATACTGCTAAATTATTAACAGTAGCTCTTTTAAAGAATTTTTTCTGTCATTGATTTGAATATTTATTTATTTATTGCTATTGTTGTTTCTTCATGACATGATTTTGTTGTGTCTGTCTATTTGTACTGGAACTCACTTTGTAGACCAAAAAGGCCTTGAACTCAGAGATCTGCTTTTTCTGCCTTTGGATTGCTGGGATTGAAAGTGTATACCACCACTACTTGGCTTGAATATTTACTTTTAAATGTTGATATATTTGACAGAATTAGAAAATGTAACAAAGTTCTTTATAACAGGGCCTATATTCTTTAAATAAGACTTTTTAAAGTAAATTATTATTATAATTCAATCTCCTCTAGTATATAAATGTGCTCCTTAAATACTTTATATTCTGAATACTGTGCAAAATAATTGTCTAGAAATTTATTCATCAAAGTATGTCATAGATCTTAATTAAAACACTATTGAAGTTGTCTCCTATTATAAAAAAAATTGAAAAGGTCATCTCACTACCTGGACATTGAATCTTCTACTTATTTAGATTGAATTTGAGACACTCAAAAATAGTCCAGATTTTCTACGTGAACAGGGTTGGAAAGATGTTTCAAAATATTATATTTATAAGCTTATCTTTTATAAAATGTATGTCAACAGCAAAATGAATTCTAAAATTATTTTACTTTCTATGAAATCTAATCATTCTTTATGTTGATTCCTGTTATAATGTTATATTCAATTTACTTAAACCTTTAAACTATAAATGTCACTGTCTTTCCAGTGTGCTCTAAATTGAATAATTTTATAATGTTGTATTATAATGATTCATCTTCATCTGAGAATAAACTATAAAGAATTCAAATAAAATAATGGTTTGTGTTTTCCTCAAATTCTTTTCCCAAATATCAAGTATCTAATTTATTTTTAATTGATTTTATTGAGCTATACATTTTTCTCTGCTCCTCTCCTTTCCATTCCCATCCCCTTCAACCCTCACTCATGGTTCCCATGCTCCCAATTTACTCAGGATATTTTGTCTTTTTCTACTTTCCATGTAGATTAGTTCCATTTATGTCTTTCTTAGGGTTCTTGTTGTTGCCTAGGTTCTCTGGGATTGTGAATTGTCGGCTGGTTTTCTTTGTTTTATGTCTAAAAGCCACTTATGAGTGAGTACATATGATATTTGTCTTTATGGGTCTTGGTTACCTCATTCAACATGATGTTTTCCAGATCCATTCATTTGCCTGAAAAGTTCAAGATTTCATTATTTTTTTTTTCTGTTGTGTAGTACTCCATTGTGTAAATGTACTAAGTTTCCTTATCCATTCTGATGACAACTTATGCTGGGGAAGATGTGGGGTAAAGGAAACACTTCTGCATTGCTGGTGGGAGTACAAACTGGTACAGTCCCTTTGGATATCAGTATGGCTATTTCTTAGAAAATTAGGAAACCACCTTCATCAAGATCCAGCAATACCACTTTTGGGTATATAACCAAAGTCTCAATCATATCACAAGAACATGTGCTCAACTATGTTCATAGCAGTATTGTTTGTCATAGCCAGAACCTAGAAACAATCTAAATGTCCCTTGACTGTAAAATGAATATGAAAAATTTGGTACAGCTAAAATATTCTTTAGGAAATGTTGAATAAAAATAATTTTTGGAAGTCTCTAGAAGTTCTTGAATTGCTAATGTTTAGTGGCCCTGACTTATTTAATTAGTTTCTGTGAAGATTTTTTACTTTAAATAATTACTTTACTTTCAGCATAGTTTCTAGTGATATTTTATATGTCCTGCCATAAATAATTAGAAAAGAAACATAGAATGGGAAGAATGTAAGAAGATATGAGGATAAATTTTAATCCTGGTATGTTCGTTATTGGCTATCCAACTCTCAGTTTTCCCAATTATTTTATTAGTACATAGATATGTTTCTGAGTTTGTTTTAAGGATTCAAAAACAAAGCGGGAACAATGTTCAGAAAAGAGAAGTAACTTGCTAAACAGAACTTGTTGCTGTGATGTCTAATTTATGATGATAAAATTATATCACCACTGTGTACATTTGCATTCATATTCCTTCTGTTTCAAGAACTGCTGTGCCTCATAAAGTACCTGAGTTTGGATATGAAATTATTAAGGAACAGTGCTGCGACTAAATGCAAACAGTCTTTCTTAGTTATTTAATCAAAGATTTGGAGGGCCTTTTCATCTAATATAACCTAGTTTGATACCACTTAAAGATTTATTTAGCCTTAATATAGAAAGTCAAAAGAATATTCATAAAGTAATGAATTATTTTCCACCTTATTTATTATACATTGGAGTTATTGTATTTATCATTTGTAGACAGAGACCCATCTTGTACCACATACAGACCTTCTTGTGTATCTCAGAAATTCCTGCCATGTCTGAATCATGAAATTTAATTAGAAAATGCATTTCTGTTATAGAAAATTAAAGAACTATGGTACCAAGTGGAAAATGAACTATTGAAAACTGAGAAAAAAACTAAAAGTCAGGATGAGATCGTCTAAGCAATATAAATAAATGGAATAAATATTTATCTTATAGAAGGAGACCCATTTATGTTATGGAGAATGATTTACTATATTCAAAGTCCTCTTATTTAAATGTTAGTAGCTGACAAATTCTTCACAGCAACAGGTCCAATGATGTAGACTGTTATTTAACCAACCATAAGCATAAATGGAATAAATGACAATAAAAATGTACCTTCATGATGTCTGGAATATAGCTCATCCACAAATTAGATGTAACCATTTTACTAATTGGTAGCATCTGTTTACCATTATAGTAATTGGAGAGGTGTTGTAAGTGGTAAAATCATGTTTATTAGTAGAAATGGACCACTATTATGAAATTTTAATGCCATTCACCATCAATTTCTTTCCCACTCCCTTTCGGTGCAACTAATATTTTCTTAACTTATTGAAGGAATTAGGTGAAAATATGTGTGAATAAAATGTGTGAAAGTGATCCAGAAACAGAACATTTTGGGAGCATGATTTCAAGCCACAATTGTTGCCAAGGTTATGTAAACTACTTGGCCAGGAGAAAATAATTAAGCTCTAAAAATTAACACAATATCCTTTAACCTTCCAACAACCTATGTTATTTGTGATGAAGAAAAAGGAGCAATTGAAATAGAGAATATACAAAACTCTGTAAAATGACATGATTGTAATATACAAGCTACTAGGAAACATTCTGGTGGATACATGGGATGGTTCGAGTAATTTTTCTAAATTTATTTATTTGTATTTTTGAGAACTTCATACCTGAGTACTGTATTTAAATCATTTTTATTCCTGCTCATCTTCCAACTTCTCTCATGTCCAAACTCTCTCTTAAATTCATGATGACTCTCCTCATACTGTATCCCTCCATTCCCCCCCATCCTTCCTGTTCCCATTCCACCTGATCCAGTCTACCCACAAAATTCATTTTATGTCTCCTTCCCAACAAGATCCAGGTATCCTCTTAATATTATTGTTAAATTTGTTTATTTTATATCCAGCCTGCTTTTTCCACTTTCTTTCCTCCCATTATTTCTGCCTTTCCCTTCTCCATCCATTAGTCATCTGTTTTTGTTCAGAAAGGGACAGACATCCCATGGATGTCAACAAAGCATGGTATAGCAAGTTAAGGTAGGACTAAGTGCCAAATGGTGACAGGGATGTTAAATAGAAGAGATCTTGGTAACTGGGGGCTGGCGAGGATGGGAGCATGATGGATTGGGTTGGGAAGGGGATGGAGGGGTAGAGTAATGAAGGATCCTCTTTAGAGGCATTCTTTTTATTTAGCCTCTTTGGGTCTCTGTACTGTAGCATGGCTGCCATTTATTAGCTAATATCCACTTATAAATGAGTTCATAGCATGTGTGCCTTTATCGGACTGGGTAACCTCAATCAGGATGATATTTTTTCTTGTTCCATCCATTTGCTTACAAATTTCATGATTTCCATTAAACACCGGAGTAATACTCAACTGTGTAAATACACTTCTTTAAAAAAAATTCCATTCTTTATTTGAGGGACATCTAGGTTGTTTCCAGTTTCTGGCTATTATTTGTGGGGATATTTTGTGGCAACTTAGTGTTGAAGAGACAGCCAGAATTCAGAAATGGTGACCCCAGTCATAACTCCTAATAGTGGAAGATTCAGAGCCTGAACCAGTCATTCTCTGTAGTCAGGCAAGGCTTCCAGTGGTGGGAATAGGACATCAATCCAGTCACAAAACCTTCAGTCTACAGTATATCCCACTTGCAAATATGCCGAAGATAATGAGGAGCAAAACTTGTGGGAGAGGATAAACAATGATGAGTCTGATTTAAGGTCCATGCCACAGAAGGGAACACGACCTGGATAACCTAGTACAGAAAAATAATCAACCTAATGATTCCTAATGATATTTTTCGGTACTCTTAGATAGCTGCTTGGTATAATCATCATCAGAGGGGCTTTGGCTGGTAGTTGATGGGAGCAAATATAGAGACTCACAACCAAATATTGGCCATAGAGATAGAGCCCAAATTACGGATTTTCATTTTGTCTTCTCCATTGGATTGCAGGGAACCCAACAGAAGAGGGCGAGAAAGAATTGTATGAGTCATATGAGTCAAAGACACAGGAAAACACTATCAAAGCAGGGTTCACAGAGACTGATGTGACAAACACAAAGCCTGAATAGGTCTATGTTAGGTCCTCTGAATATATGCTTTTGTTATCTTGTTGCTTTTGTAGGACTCCTAATTTTGGGAGTGGGGGATGCCTTTGACGATTTTGTCGACCTGTGGGACCCTTTTCCTTCTACTGGGTTGCCTCACCCAGCCTTGATATGAGGATTTCTGCCTAGTCTTCTTATTGTATTTTCTTATGCCAAGCTAGGTTGATATCATTGGGAGTCCTTTTCTTTTCTGAAGGAGAACAGAAGAAGATTGAATCTAAATTTTGACCAATTGTCTACTTTTTAAAAGGTCTTTGTTTACAGAAGAAAGAAGCCTTGATATGGAGCAAGAGTTGATTTTAATGGCGCTTATAAGTATGTAAATTGCCATTAAGAATTATAATAGCTTAATTAAAGTATCAACAGTGGGTTCTTCTCTAGATACCATGATTTCAGCATCCATAGATAGTTGGCTGACTTTACCATACCAGATATGGATTTCTTCCTATTGAGTCTCATGTAGCAAAACACTTCAACATCCTTAAAGACTCAGCCCAAATATCAACTGGGTGAGAAAATTTCCAGACTCCCTTGAATGTGTAAGTGATTCACGTTTTTCTTTCCACACTTCTTTGCTTAACATCACATACATATAAACTGTTTTACTAAGTGGATTTATATTTTCATTGAAAATACAATGTTATTGAGAAGTAAGGAAAAATAGAAGATGGGACCTCAATGAAAGAATTATGTAGTTTGAAGGTATGTCCTTGGGCATATTATATTGGCTTCGCTCCTTACTTTATTTCCTTATTCATCCACTTACTGTCCTATATAATGTAAATGCTCTATGTCTATTGTGTCTTCCTGGTACGATGCAGTGACACCAATGAAGCCATAAACCCAGACAAATAATTCCTCCCTTTAAGTCATTCTGTGGTAGTTAGGGCATAAAAACATAAAAAGTAACTCATAAAGTACTACAATAGACACGACAGTTTGCAGATATCTACTATTCTAGTTTTACTTCCTTTTCATAATACCAAGTAATGAGATAGCTGGATTTTATGTTAATTCTATTTTAAAGAACCTTCTTTTGCTTCTATTGCCTTTACATTTGAGCTAATAAAGTTCTGCTCAGATATATTGGCACTATAGTGAGAAAAATCACTATTACAATTGGAACCAAGAATATTGCTGCTGCCTACTGTCTAGATTCCTGGTGCTAATCTAGACTAGGCTAACCTGGTGACTGCCTCATTCTTAGGTCTGTAGAACTAGTTTGTAAAAATGGACAGGCTACAGAATTCCAAGACTACTATAAAAAGAGATAATCAGCAATTCACAATAAAGTTCGAAAGACCAGAATACTGAAATAAACGCTGAATTTAGGCTTATGAGGTTTAAGAGGAAGAAATGTTAGGTAGTTAAAAACGGATCACAGTTCTGGGATTTAAAATTCCCTTTGTTCTTGAGTGGAGACAAAACATTCTGATGTTCTAAGGATTAGAGCATAGCATACTATTGTCTCCTTTTTTAACCATTAAATATTAGGCCTATCAATGGCAGGGAGACCACTCCTTAGAAACTCTGATTTACATGAATGCATACTAAGGCAATGATAGGAATAAGTATAAATTCAGTAAGACTTCCACAAAGCCTCTCCTTCATAGAGTTTCTTATACTATTTCAATTAAAGAAGTAATAAATAACCATGGCCATCTTTAAATTATAACTACAAAAGCATAACTTTTCTTTTTCCTTTTTTTGCCACAGTTCTGGATACTGGCCCAAAATCTAAACCTTCTTTTCCTCTTACCTGTGATTTTCTCTGTTTCCTGAAGACATTTCTCCTTCTTCCACTTCCAGCATCTGAAAAAAAATCAATGAAATATTAAATGATTCCTAATAATACTCTAGACTTATAGATTGGTTACTCCGACAGCAGTTAAGAGTGGATGCAGAGACCCTTAGCCAGATTTTATGCAGAGGTAATAGAGGACACCAAGAGGACGTGGTTCACCAATCCAGAGAGACTGAAACTGCAAGCTCAGGGCTTACATAAGTCTGCATCAGATAATCTGCATATATATTGTCACTTGTTAATTGATGATATTGTGGGACTCCTAACAGTGGGAGCAGGTGTGTCTATAACTATGCCTATGATTCTTTTGTCTACTCTTTTGCTATCATGTTGGGTTGCCTTGTCCCACTTTGGTGTGAGGACTTTTGCCTTGTGTTGTTGTATTTTACTTTGTTGTGTGTGCATTTGTTTTCTCTCTTGGAGGCTTCTTCTTTTCTGATGGAAATTGGAGGGGGAGTGGATCCCGGAAGAAGAGAGGTGAGGGGAAAATGGATATGGACAGATAGTATATGACCTGGACTGAAGGTGATGAGTGCATTTGAATGGAAGAATCAAAACTGCATTGAAATATGCAAAATGACTGATTGCACCGAGAAGTCTTTCAGTGAGAGTAACATGAAGGCCAGCTTGTTGGGGTTTCTGTCCTGTCCAGTTCCCACAGCCAACAAGCCCCAAAGAATCACAGAGAGTGTGCATTAGATATAAAATGATTGGCCCATTAGCTCAGGCTTCTTGCTAACTCTTATAACTTATGTCAATGCATTATTATTATCTATGTTAGCCATATTGCTCAGTACCTTTCTCAGTGGGGCAGGTCACATCTTGCTTTTTCGGTGATCTGGGCGGAACTGGGAGGAATGGGCTCCCTCTTTCCCAGAATTCTCCTGTTCTCATCTTCCCGCTTCTACTTCCTGTCTGGTTGACCCACCTATACTTCCTGCCTGACCAATCAGCATTTATTTAAAATATGATCGACAGAATACAGAAAATTCTCTTGCACCAAGTGAGATACAACCAACAATTAAACTCAGGCTTGCTAGGAATAGGGTGTCCAGAACCAAAATATTTGCCTCCGTGAATCAAGAAAGGCAATGTATAATACCAAGAATTCCGTTAGCAAGGCTGTCTGAAATAGACTTTTTTATAATGAAAATCAAGACAGGAATAAATCATAGAATTTCTAGCATAACTGGTGTAAGAGGTCCTTCTGTATTTGTGTTGCTTTCGTTGGTTAATAAAGAAACTGCTTTGGGCCTGGTGATAGGGCAGAACTTAGGTAGGCAGAGAGACAGAATTGAATTCTGGGAGGAAGAAAGCAGGGTCAGAGTGAGAGAGTCACCATGGAGCTGCCAGGTCAGACATGCTGAATCTTTCCTGGTAAGCCACGACCTCGTAGTGACATATAGATTAATAGAAATGGGTTAAATAAAGGTGTGAGAGTTAGCCAATAAGAGGATAAAGCTAATGGCCCAGGCGGTGTTTAAATAAATACAGTTTCTGTGTGATTATTTAGGGTGTAAGCTAGCGGGGCATCTGGGACAACAATCAGTTCACACTCCCTGTTACACATGTGTTTATCAGTTAAAGACATATTTCAATTTGATTCTCCAAAGTATTTCTTTTATGTTTTCTATTTTATTTTTAACCTCATATGTTCATTTATTTCTTTAAATTGACACCTTCCCACTTATGTCAACCATATTTCCATTGCTACAGTAGCATTATAACTAAGAAAATATGCTTACAAAGAAGAAATTGTCACAGTTTTACAGGCCTAACTTCACACACTCCAGAAAGTAACCTTATTAGAAAATGGGTGTCTACAGAAGTACAAAATGGAGTGAGACTGGTTTAAAGTGTGCTCCTCACACAGTGGCTCTGATGTTCATTTAGAAATGGCTGATAAAGAATGAAACAGAGAGAAAAGACATGTGTATCAAGGGCCAAATTAGAGTTCTAGGCCTGAGACAAAGTCATCAACAATTGACAGGTCAGAGACAGAAACTAGAATAGTATTGGAATTTTTCCTTGGGATTCTAAAGATAGTTAGCTATTATATGCCTCTTAAGATGCAGGTTTCAGATCTGCAGTCTATAGAATTGTATGATAATATATAATATATTCTGCTGTGATGAGGCACACTCCTGTACTTTGTAATGTATCAATTCATGAACCTAGATCATATAGTTGATACTGATGTTTAATTATTATTTAGTAAAGCTTAGTAAAAAAAAATAGTAATGACCAGCTCTTTTTCTCCAGTTTTCTAATAGAAATAATTAGGCATAATGACTGGAAGATTAAGCTGAGAATTAGAAAGCCAAATTTGTGTTAGCCACATTTGTTCTATATGTGTTATCTGTAAAAACACACTTTACTACCAGTGAGTTGAACAGTCTGTGTGTTTCCAATAAAGATGGTACATTACTATTACTCTAAATAAATTGGTTTCAGCATTGAAATTGGCTATATTTGTCAAAGTTAAATATTGTTTGGAAAGTAAAACATATATCATCACAACAAAATATTTTAATGCACATTCTTCTGCTGTTCTCAGGTAGAATAGTATTAAATTACTTTGTTTCTGTGACAGAATTCATTAAACAGTAGTCATAAAATTTTCTATGCTAATTATGATCATTTATACTTCCATAATTGTATAAACAATAAATATTTCTCACATATCACTATATCGAGTTATAATTCTTTAATTATCTCTTAAAATTAAATTTACTATATTATGCATTTATTGCCATATCCAGCATGGAACTTGTAAGCTTTTTCAAACCTACACTATTCCCTTCATATCAGGGAAAAATCTCTTTGCATGTCAGATCTCACCCCTGATTTTAAGCCCGTTTCCTCTTCTTTGCTTTCCCCAGGTACATATTTCCCCAGGCTTCCTTTGTACATTTCCTGAGTAATATTTAACTGCTTCCCTTTTTCCCCTGAATCTATCATTCCTTAGCAATAATTTTCCTACAACAATCAATACAGTTTTTTTTCTATCCTCCACTCACCCACAGAGATTTCATTTGTATACTTCCAGTTTCATTATATTGACATTTCTTATCCTTTTTACTATATTTATGATTTCAGGATTTATTAGAAAGCACAGTAACATGCAGAACTTTCCTGTGTTGATAATGAACCACTGTACATCTTGGACAACATTTCAATAGTCTTCTATTTACTGCTCAAAAGTTTTCTAATTACACTTTTAGGGATGTTTGCTGGAAGATTCTATGAATATGACTTGAGAATTAGAAAAGTAATAATGTAAGTTAATTCCTTTTAGGATGCTGAAGGATCAGTGAATTGATGTCTACTTTGATGGTATTTTCACCTTTATGCACACACACATACACATATACAATAACTTAGTCAATATAAGACTGACCTTTTGATTTACAGTGTATATTTTATCTTGTGTATGACCACAGGGTACTGTAGTGATGAAACACCTGGAGGATTTTGGTAACATATTTTATACTGTTATACCATCTACACACAATATTACATTTATGCTTGGCCTTTTATATGATCCGAACTTTTATATTTTCTCTATTATTTAAGGCTTGAAGTATGTTTATCATCAATAGTAATGCTTAATATGATGAAAAACATCTTTCCATACATCATTATTATCACATTTCTTATTTTCAATGGCTTTCGTTTCCTTCAAAAAAAATCTTTTCTTCAATTGATATGAGAAAATTTTGTATAAAAACAAAAGTCTTGAGATGCATGAGAAATCTTTCATAAGGCAAACAGAGACTGCTAGAAAAGAAATTGTTAATATATGGTGAGATATCAAAATTAATATCTCTCAAATTATCTAGCCATAGGAATATCCATTTAGAAAGGTCACTCCATATTGAATTGTTTGTTATTTGAAAAAATCAACTTAGAGATGCAGGGTCTGGTCTGGAAGGCAGATATCATTAGGAAGATAAATGAGTATAATCTTTTCTTTTTCCGCTTTAAGTCACTGGAAAGCAGCAAACAATGCATCATCACTTAAGAAAAAGAAGCCAAAATTCAATCCCTTGCATAGGAGGATTGCTCACAAAGTCAAGTTACTAGCAAGATATCTAGGCTGAAATTAAACTGAGAACTCCTTAATGTGAGTGTGAAAGCTCTCTTTTGACATTTTACTTATTTCCCTAATTCAAATCCAACAGCCACCTAGCCCATTAAACTGATTAGTTTTCTTTTGAATATACTTTTGTAATTTATCGGTATAGTTTCTCATTAACTTTTGAAATAGAAATCTGATTTGTACTTTAACTGTATTCAGTAATGCTTTTAATATTATCATATTTGCTTTGTAGTGCCAGCTATGGCAAAATACCACATGCTCCTCTATGTAAGGAAAGATTTCTTTTTAATTTCATAAATTGTTATGAGAATAGCAGGAGAGTCTGTAGACAGTTCTTATAAAAGGTCCATTCTTTGAAGAAATAAAAGTTTAGTTATGTTAATTAAAAGTCATAACTTTAAAGATATTCCTTTCTTTTGCATTACTGTGTTATAGATTTACTAATCATCTTAAAATGGAAGCCGTATCATAAAAGTCTAGATCCCTTAAGTTTTTCTCAAAAGATAATTATTTAGATATTACATGTGTGTTCTGTGTGTGTGTGGTATATGTGTGTGTGTGTGCATGGTGTATATGTGTGTGCATGTTTGCATGTTGTGTGTGGTATATATGTGTGTGTGTGAGCATGTGGTTTATTGTATTGTGGTGTATGTATGTGTATATGCATGTGGTATGGTATGTGTGTGGTGTATTTATGTATGTATGAGTGTGTGTGGTATATGTGTATATATATTTGTACATATGCAAGTGAGTATACATGTGTGCACATGCATGTTGAGGCTAGATATTGACATCAAGTGTCTTTCTCACTAACTATCTTTTCTTTTTTGAGACATGGTCTACTACTGAACTTTGAAGTCATGGATTGGGCAATCTGGACATCTAGAAAGCTCTAGGATTCTGCTTGACTCAGCTTCTCCAGAGCTGGATTGCAGAGCTGGATTGCTATTTTCAAATTTTGGGTTTTTTTTTTTGGTTTTTGTTTGTTAATTCTTTAGAAAATGCTTAAATTGACCTCAGTTCATGATTTCAACAAGCATTTATTTTAGCTGAACCATCTCTACAATCCGCTATTCATATTTTAATATGTTTTTTTAAGACTAAGTACCTCACCATGTATTAACACAGGGCAAGGTGATCCAGTATGAAGAGTATGAGCCCTAAAAACCAGTAAGAAAGTCAGAGGCAGCCCCTATTCCCTGTTAGGAGCACCATAAGAGGAACAGGTACACAAGTGTCAACGTATATTCAGGGTACATATGTAAGTTCCATGCAGGTTCACTGGTTGTCAGTTTTCTCTGCAAGCCCCTATTGTTGTACCCAAGTTGGGACCCCCAGAGAGACCACCACCAGAATCTAGTCAAGTCCAGAATGCAAAAGTCAGGTTTATTCTGTGCACATATAGTCAAAGCCACCACTCAAAATGTAGAGCAGTGGGGAGAGCTCCCATTCCTCATTAGGGTTGACATATATAGGCAAAAACCACAAGCCATTTTACTCAGGGTCAAGGGGGTTGGTTTGCTAGATACAGGGTATGGACTACTTCTGCACACCTTTTTTCATTAAGAGGCTACTTCTGCTTCTGTGCATGTCCCCTCCCCACCCTCCCCCAAGCAGTTATTTCAGCTCCTGTCTAGACCACAAAGCTAGGTGGCTAGCTGTCAGGAACAGTTGGTTTTTCCAGCTAACTCTTGTGATGTTGCAAAGATCTCAAAGCCAGTGTCGTAACCAGCTCCTGACCAAGCAAAGCTTTTTAAAATTTTTTATGTCCTTACATTTCCCTCTTCTCAAGTACCTTGGGGAGCCAATCCTGGCTCCTTTAATGCCAGTTGGGGGTAATATTTTTTCTCTTTTATATCGAGAGGGACATAGTCTTGTTGGACCATTATCTGTATTGTACCCAATCTCTGCTTTATGAACTATACTAATCTAATTATGATGAAGTGTCTGAATGTTAACAGAAATGAAAAATTATTATGGGTGCCACTAATCCAGTTACTAATGTAGTTAGTCAAGAGGATGATAAAAACCAGAAATCAAACCATCCTTGGGAAGCCTCATGCTCCCTTTGGCACTTTTCTAATCCTTCCCCAATTTTAGCCAAATTTTCTCTTATACTTCTTGAATAGTTAATGTACAAATAGAATTTCTCTCCTAAAACTGCAGGGTCTTCCAATGTAAGGGAGTTCCATTTTGATATAGCATCTCAACCAGGGATTACAGGACAATGTATTCTTTTAACTGCTTTCTGCTGACTTGGGGTATCATTGTCAAGAGTTAACAAAGGTGAAATGCTAGTCCCAAACAAAGAGAAAATTTAGGCAATGGGGTATTTATCAGGAGCATCTGGTTTGTGGACTCTGTTGAAGAGCCAGGGAGCATTCACATTGGCCAAACTGGTCCACATCATTTTTCAGCAAGTGCAGGGTCCTTAGTCATTAAAAAGAGATTGTAGTCAGCAATTAATGCTTGGTTGTATCTACCAGCCAAGGGGAAACCTGTTGACACAAATTCAAACTAGGAGCAGATGTTTAATATATTTGAAACTTTTAGGCCCATATTAAAATCCATATTATAAAAAAAAGCAAACAGCAGATATCTATAAAACAGCAAAAATAGACTCATACCTTTGAGTCCTAGCATAAACACATATTTGGGTTAAAAGTGTATAGACAACTAAAAGAAATTTAAAATCTTGAGCTTGTGACCAAACAATAAGTAGTCATATTTTAATTAATTTATATTTATATCTTAACATTTGATGCTGTCTAATCAACTATGCTATAGTTAGCCCAGCCATCAGTACTGTCAGAGATCTCAGAAGGATAAATAAAGTATATTTAAGTACAGACCTGTAGTAAAAGGAGCGGCGGGCTATTTTCCCGGCACCCGGCCGCCCGCACGGCTAGCTTTATCCGAAATAATTACACGGACACTGTATTCTTTTAATCACTGCTTGGCCCTTAGCTCTAGCCCTTACTGGCTAATTCTGATATCCCAATCAACCCATCTCTAACAATCTGTGAGCACCGGTTTTACCAGGAAGATTCTAGTTCAGAGCTTCATCGCGTGTGTCTGCCCGGGAGCTGGGCATGGCGTCTCTCTGAAGCATCTGCTCCGGAGAGGAGAGCTGCGGAGTCTGAGCTCACTTCCTCTTCCTCCCAGCGTTTTGTTCTGTTTACTCCTCCCACCTATCTCCTAACCAATGAGAGCCAAGCAGCTTCTTTTTATTTAACCAATGACCTTCCTCCATCACAGACCAAACAGCTTTTGAAACTATTAAAAAATGACACAGACCAGCCCATGTACAGTCATACACAGGTCTCCATAGCATTGGAGGTATATGTACCAGAGCAGCAGGCTTTACCAGGCCCATAAGATGAGAGGTTCTTGTGGAAGAGGGACATGGAAAAGACTGACCTTATTTTGTCTAGGCAAAAGTGGTGCAATCAATTCTCTAGTGAACTTGGTCCTGGCAGCAAGTGGTGCATTGGGGCATCTTGCCCAGCGGTCAGTGTCATCATAATCCTGGTGGAGATATCGTGGTATCTCATAATCTTCTTTGGAGACTTTGGGTCACTGCTAGGTTCTGGGAATCTGTTTGATATAAGCTTTTTAATCATTATTTCAAAGGCCACATACCATAAATCTCTAAAGTATTTAGGGCTGCCCAGGTATAACTGATTAAACAAACTTTATTATTAATTACTTGGTTTAGGGATGACTGATTATTAACTTGTATTTCCAATAGTCTACAATAAGTTTGCATCTTTAATAAGACCAGAACTTTATATCATCATATGTTATCAGATTTAACTTTTAGCTGATGCTTCTGTTGACTATCACCTGGCATTTATCTTATCTAAAACTGTTAAGGTCCGTCCTTGCAACTGTTCTTTTCTTGGGACTCTAGTCTCAGCTGTTCTTGTAATCCCTTTTAGTCTTTTATCTGGGTTACTCTCGAATTAAAAGGTTTAATTGACAGAGCAAGGTATATTCTTGTGTATAAAAGCATTGATGTGCAGCTTTTCAATAAAAAACAGCACAAAACAGTTTTAACATTATCTATATCAAAAAGACATCCAAATTCCTGCTAACCTGAATCTAGTGATCAGAGCTCAGAGAGAAAGTCCAAAATTTTCAATTACCATAAGTTAAATCTGATAACATATGATGATATAAAGTCCTGGTCTTATTAAAGATGCAAACTTATTGTAGACTATTAGAAATACAAGTTAATCAGTCATCCCTAAACCAAGTAATTAATAATAAAGTTTGTTTAATCAGTTATACCTGGGCAGCCCTAAATACTGAGGAGAAGCCAAGGACAATGGCACTGGGATTTGATCCTACTGCATGAACTGGCTTTGTGGGAGCCTAGCCTGTTTGGATGCTCACCTTCCTGGATCTGGATGGAGTGGGGAGGACCTTGGACTTCCCACAGGGAAGGGAATCTGGACTGCTCTTCAGACTGGAGAGGGAGGGGGAATGGAGTGGGGGGAGGGGGAGAGAAGTGGGGGGAGGGGAGGGAAAAGGGAGGCGGGGAGGAGGCAGAAATTTTTAATAATAAAAAAATGCAAAAATAAATAAATAAATAAAAAATGTATAACCATACTCTGAACAGAGTGGAGTGTTAGGGTTAAACGTAGAACAGTTGTCACAAGCAGAGCCCCTTTAGATCAGTAGTTCTTAACCTTAGAGTCATGACCCCTTTGGAGAACCTCTCTCTCCAAGAATATTAGTATACAAAACCTTGTATATACAAATATATAGCTCTTAATATATCCCGCTAATCCCATGTGATTTTACTTGCATGTATGCATTCGGATGTAAATAGTTTTGATTAGAAGGATGTGCTGTCAGTTATTAAAGTAGTTGTGTATGTTTGTTCCTTAGTTATATTTCATTGGAATACACTTTAGCTATTCCTTTTTACCAGAATATGGTGTCGATCTTTGATAGCCTTTTAATCATTATGATTAAGTCTGTTGTTATGAAGAGACACAATATACAAAGAAAATTTTACATAAAAAAGCACTTAACTGGTGCCTTCCTTATAGTATAAGAAGTAAGTCCACTATCATGGTGGGGAGCATGGCAATGAAGTGCTGGAGAAGTAGCTGAGAGCTACTTCCTGAATCATAGGCAGGATCAGGCAGAGAGAGAGAGGGGGGGGGAGGGAGGAGAAACAGAAAAAGGTGAGGGAGGGAGCAAGGAAAGGAGGGAGGGAGGAAGGCAAGGAGGGAGGGAGGAAGAAGACTCTGGATAGGCACTGACCTGTTAACTTCATATTTATTCAGTTTTGTAGTTGTTGTCTTCAACGCTGGGACCTTGCTCCCAGTTTGCAGATAGCAACCTTTATACATATGCCCCTAACATCAGCTGTCTCTCCCTGGATTTCATTCCACCCTTCACTTCCTCCTTGATCCTCTCATTGTGGTCGCTTCCTTTCATGCTTAGCTATCCTATTTGCTCCCTCTAGTCCCTCACTCTATACCTACCATCTATGGTTCTAAGAATAGTATCTTGGTTGTTACTAGGTTATTTCTGATTGCTGGCTATTATGAACAGAGCAGCAGCTGCCCCTGGTCACCCTGAGTGTCCACACCCTGAAGGGGGCACAGGTTCCCATTTCCATCCCATAATGGGGCTGGGAATCTGCCATCTTGTGATCTGCACCTCTGCCTGGGCCAGACACCAAGAGAGACAATGACTAGACAGGACTAGGATGACTGAGGAATCACACATGGAGGGGTGCTGGCCCAGGGAGAGGGGTACCCTGAACATGGGAGAGGGTAATAGCACCATCAAACTCATGGAACTTTTTCTAAAACTGATCATATGCTAGGACACAGAGCAGGTATTCAGAGATATATGAGAACTAAAAACTGCCTGCATCCTATCTGACCAGCATGGATTAAAACTGGATATCAACAACAACAAAAACAACAGAAAGCATACAAGTTCATAGGAATTAAGCAATATCTACTAAATAAAAAATGGATCCAGACAGAAACAAAGAAATTGAAAACTTTCTAGAGTTCAGTGATAATAAATACACAGCATACCTAATGTCCTGTGGTCATGTCTGTGAGGCAATATTTAAATTGATAATTGACATAAGAAGGCCCAGATAACTATGAGTCATGCAAATCTGGGTGGGCAGGATGAGCCTTTACAGGAAGAGTAGCTGCACAATCCAGTGGGAGGAATCCAGGAACCAGCACTCCTCTGAGGCTTCTGCTTCATTTTATTCTTCCAGGTTCCTACAAGTCCTTTCCGCTTTTCCTCTGGGACCGACTGTATCTCAGGATTTATAACGTGAAATAAACCCTTTCTTCCCCTAATTGCACTGCCTTAGCAGCCTGAATGTTAGAATTACAGGCATGAGCCATTATGTTTAGCTCAAATAGACTCTTGACAAAAAGGACTGACATATTTATAATTTTTTTTTCCAATGGAGTAACATACTGCAGTTTTGTTGTAGATAGCCATCCTGAGTAGGGTGGGATGGTATCTCAAAGTTGCTGTGGGACAATGGTTTTGTACCTTGTAAAGATTTGGCACTTTTATTAGTTTAGTAAAATGCTGATTGGCCAGTAGCCAGGCAGGAAGTATAGGCAGGGAGACCAGAATAGAAGAATTCTGGGAAGAGGAAATTCTGCAGTCATCATCCAGATGCAAAGGAAGCAAGATGAGAATGCCTCATTTATAAAAGATACTAAGCCACATGTTTAACACAGCCAAGAATTATGGGTTAATGTCAGATGTAAGAGTTAATTAAAAAGAAGCCTCAGATAATAGGCCAAGCATTTTATAATTAATGTAGGCCTCTGTGTGTTGTTTTGGGACTGAACAGTTGTGGGAATGGAGAGGACAGAAACCTCTGTCCACATAGTTTGGAAATCCAGTGTTGTAATTAATAGAGCACAGTCTTGGTTTACACATTGGTTTATTTTCTTAACATTTATTGGGATATTTAGGGGAGGTGTTTTCTGTTGTTATTTTTTATTTTTGTGTTATTCTTGCATATTCTAGTAACACTCTGCTAAATGTGTATACAGCAGAGATCCTTTTTCTCATGTTATAGACTGCCCGTTCACTCTTAACACAATTCCATATTGTATAGAAGATTTTAATTTTATAAAATATGATTGATCGATTGTTGACCTTATTTCCTGTACTGCTGAAGCCTTATTTCAAAAGTCCCTAACAGTGCCTATATGTTAAAGTACTTTTTCTTTTGTTCCCCCTGGCAACTTCAGAGTAGTTGAGCCTAAATCTGAATATTCCAACAGAGTTGAAGCACAAGAAAATAGTTCTTAAACCAACTTTGTGAAGATGACATAGTTGCTCAAAGAGTGAATTTTATAAATCTCATAAAGAAATTGAGGAAAGACAAACAAAAAAGTAGAGAAAATGAATAAATCCCTTAAAGAATGTCAAGATAAACAAGAAAAAACTATCACATAGGTGAAGAAAGCTGTTCAAGATCTGAAAATGGAAATTGGAGCAATAAAGAAAACACAACTAGAGGGAATTCTGGATAAGGAAATCTTGTAAACACTCAGGAACTACATAGTGATCTGAGTCAGAATGGATTGTTTTTCTACAACACTAATATAATTCACAGCTTTCATATACATTTATAAAGGTAATTGATTCATAAAGTTTTTGGTATAAAATTATGTGACCAATAAAAAAGACCAGTTCATGAACAATAAAAGTCATTTCATAGTTATTTATGTGTTGTAGGAGATTTTAGGTTGATGTTATAAGTTGAAAGTTCCAGATGATGTTGTTTATATGGTTTCCTGTTTTCATCCTATATGCATGCATGAGTGTGTTCAACATAACTTAAAACAATTAACTTGATTTAGTTTTGGAAGAAAGTTTTATTTGATTTTGAAATAAAAATAATAAATACATGAGCTTGAAAGAACTATGTTCAAAAGCTAAACTCTGTATGCTAATTCAGAACACTTGCAAAACAAAAGTGTTCTTTCCTATAGGGCACATAAATAAATATTTATTCATTTTGCATATATTACCACATATAGTCTTTAAAGACATTATTACTTTGCATTCACTGATAAAAAATTATTTTGCAGGAATAAAGTGCTTTTTCTTATTTCAACCACTAAAATTAATTTTATATTTAAATGAACATTTTAGGTTGTATCTTAAAATATATTTTTCTTCTTGTTTTCAAGAATTAGGTCCCAAGGGAAATAGATTTTACTAAAAATTCTAGCATAGTTTCAAAAAACTAATTTTAAGTTAATCATTTTATATTGAGGTACAGAAGAAAAACCATAAATTTAAATAACTATTATATAATCTGAAATGACTTCATGAGGTTTTGTTTGAGATTTTATTTACTTGTATTTATGTGCATGAGAAGTTACCTGTATTAGTTAGTATTCTCTTGAATAACAAAAGTTTTAGAATGAAAATATATATTCATGTACGTAAATACATACAGACATACATACAGACAGACATACAGACATACAGGTGTGTGTGTGTGTGTGTGTGTGTGTGTGTGTGTGTGTGTGTGATTTATTAAACTGGCATACAAGCTCTAGTCCAACTACTTCAAAAATGATTCTGTACCAGTGGAAAATCCAAGAATCCAGTAGTTCAGTCCAAAAGTTCGTATGTGTTAGAATTCCAAGGAAATATACTTTAAAGCAAGTTTAGGAATGGACTTGCTAGTAAGAGCTAAAGCAAGCAATGAAAACAAACTTTCTTCTTCCATTTCCTTTATATAGGCTGTCCTCAGAAGAAGAGGTGGCACAGACTAAAAGTGAATCTTCCCACCTCAAAAGAACTGAATTAAGGATGTGTCTACTCACCTCATGACCAAGTGCAGAAGTGACTCTTTGTACTTCAAATGATTTAATGTGTGCCCATCCATTTCCTTTTTAATTACTTTTAAATATAGCAAATTTGATAACCAAGAATTGACATCATAATGCCCAGAAGAGCCTTGAAATTGACATAATAATGTGATAATCCTACATGCCTATAATAATGGCTTAAATTCATAACACTGATGGCATCGTTTTTGACAAGAATTCAGAGCAATTGGTAATCTCATCTCTATGGTTGAAATGAAAAATAGTACATTCATTTTACAGGATCTAGAACAGTTCTTAGAAAACTAAATATATCTTCACTATACATACGGTGCCAAAAATACTGTCTATGATATCCATTGGTTGAATAAAACCAAAATAAAAGAGAACAAAACCTCTCATTCACTTAGGAACTGTGCATGTGCCAAAAAAACTTTATTCATTGTTTCCAATTTGAAAGAAATCTAAATGTCCTCAAGCTCATATATTTAAACAATTAATATCGTGCTAATAGAAAATGAGCTATGGGTACATGAGTGGAAGTCAAAGGTTCTTTCCTTTTGTTTGTTTAGGGATGGAATTCAAGCTGTATAGCTTGTAGTCAGGTTTCTTATCTGCTGAACCATGTCACCAACACATATGGAGTATTCCTGAGGAAATGTAACTGCCTTGTGCTACTATAATACTGAAAACAAGTAATAACAGTTGTGTCTAAACTCACAGAAAGGTAGAACAGCCAGAGTTAACCAGTGCAGATCATAGACTGTAGGTAATAAGAATGCATCGGGAGGACTTCACTACTTGTATAAAATTACTTCTGTGGTCAGGAGATTAACAATAGCAGTGCTTAGCAAATATGTACAGATATATGTTATATGGGAAGGATCATGCTTAATTTCAATTTTTCATGAACATAATCTTGATGTAAAAAATTACGTCTACTCAATCAGTAGTGTAAATTGAAGTTTTCCTTATCACAAAGCAGGACCTAATAATATATATTTGTGTTTTTTGTTTGTTTTTTATATTCATAGCTATAACTTCAGAAAGTATATTACAAAGGAATCAACATAAAGTTGAGTTTGATAATACTTCAAATTAACCATATTTATTAAATTCAACTAATTAAACACAGAAATCTCAGAAAGTAGAGGTGTTTGTTTACTGTTTCTCTGTAGTTTACTTATGATATTCTACACCTATAATAAAACTGAGGAAGAAAATCTATGTCCATTCTGGTCAAGAATATCAAGTAAGTTCTTGAGAATGAATTTCTTTTCCAAAATTTCATCCCATGTCATTCAACTGAAGAGATATTGGATACTAGTGAAATTGTTCCCAGAAAAGTATCAGTGAGAATATTACATCTTTAGTTTCCAAAGACAAGGTCCATTGCATTTTGTATTAAAGAGCTCCAGTCTGTCATCAAATGGTCCTTTGTGCTATGAATACTGATTGAAGTGCCCTTTCCTCTGGCCTCTTATATATCTATCCACTGAATGTCAGGTCATGAGTACTTTACAGAGGGTGTTGGTAATTCCACAAAAAAATGCTGAAACACCAATACACTGTAGTGTCAGAGTCCATGAGATGATTTCTTTTCACTTTCTGAAAATGAAATATGAAAATCTTCATGAAGTTAAGGATCAGTTGCAACTATGTCCTTTAGTGTTTGAAAATGCAAATTACTATCTATTGTTTTCATTAAAATAGGTCATAATTGCTTATGTGCAATTATCAGTTTATATATGAATAACTCTACCTTGTTTTAGAGTGTTACTTCTAAAGTAGTTGTACTACAAGTCTTAATTCATTATATGAGATAATATGGTCCTTTTACAGGTGATGTTTTGTGGAGTGTGTGTTACCACTGCCAGGTCTGTATAATTGACCAATGTGGCCATTTTACTCCCTGATCTTTAGGCATGTTTCATTTATTAAAAATCAATGCAGTATCATAACAAGTGTTCAGTCCTGTCAATGGTATTTTCAGCATCTAAAGAGATGATTGTGTGGGATTTTTCAGGTTTTTTTATATGGTGGATTACCCACAATTGAGATTGAAATAGCCATAAAAAGCCTTTTGACTAAAAACTGTCCAGGCACAAAAATTCACAGCAGAATTCTGTAGGACTTTCAAAGATCCTGAAACATCCTTAAACTAGTCAGGAATACAAACATAACAGAGTACTCTCAAATTGTTATCACAATAATAACACAAAACCACAGATAAATATTTCTATTAAACAGAGATTAAATATGCTCAATAAAATAATTGCAAATTAAATATTGACATACATCAAAAACATTATCCATAATGACCAAATTGGCCTTATCCTATATGGATGGCTCAATATACACAAGTCAATAAATGTAATACACCACAAAATGAATATGAAGACAAAAATGACAAGGTTATCTTAATACCTACAGGAAAAATCTTTGATAAAAAATCCAACATGTCTTTATCACACCTTCCTGGTACAAAGGTCCTAGGGAATGTAGGACTAAATAAAAGATATCTTAACAAAATTAAGTCTAGACATGAGAAACCAACAGTCAAAATTATTCTAAATGAAGTCAATCTTACAGCAATTACACTACATTCAGGAATGAGCAGAGCCATCAACTCTCACCACCCTTACTCCATCCTTAAAATAAATAGAACAAAAAATAATGTTATAATTATATGAAACTACAACTAAACAGAAATACCTTAAAAAAACTCTCTTCAGAAAGAAAAATTTTGGAGGAATTACCACCCCAAACCTCAAGAAAAACTACAGAGCCTTAGTAATAAAAACAGTTGAAGAGGAAGTCTACAGATTAATGGAGAATCTTTATCCACTCTACATTTGACAGATGATTATCATCTAGAATACATACAAAACTTGAAAACAAAGACTAAAATCAAGAGCAAATGCACAGAAAATGATCAATTCAAAAAGGAGACTTGGTATCTAAAAAAAGAGCTCTCAATAAAGAAATAAAACAGGCCAAGACATTTATTTTTTAAAAAATGATCATTGTCCACAACAATTAGGAAAATGAAAATCCAAATGACTTTGTGATTTTTATCTTACTACTTTCAGAATGACAAAGATCAATAAAACAACTGGAAACGATGCTGGAGAAGATATGAGCAGAAAGTAGCCCTTATTCAGTGTTGATGATATATCAACTAGTACAGTCACTTTTGAAATCAGTGTGGGGAACAATCCAAATGCTAAAAAAAAATCTATATGACCCAGCTTTGCCATTCCTTGTCACAAGACCAAAGGACTAAACATCCATAGATACTTGCTCAGCCATGTCATTGCCATGGTAGCTAGGTTGTAGTAACAGCGTAAGTGTCCTTTAACTTGTGAGTAGAATTTAGTACATATACACTACATAATATTACTCAGTCATAAGGAAATTGAAATTGTAAACTTTGAAGGTAATAAAAGGATGGATGTAGGAAAGATCATATTGTTTGGCATAACCCAGAAATAAAAGAAAAAAGCATAGGATGTTTTCTCTGCTTCTTGTTCCTGGCTCTAATTTTCAGGTGTGAATGTATAACAAGGAACAACAAAAGAATGAGGAAAATAAAAGGAGACCATAGGCTGAAAGAGTAATATAGAAATAGCAGAGTATATATGTCTTGAAGGTATAGTGTTATTAAATAAGGAGAGGAAAGGTATACAAGCATAGAAGGAAGGATAAGAAAAAAATCTCAATAATGGGGTCTTAAATATAGCCATAAGGCATCATATTTTATATACCTACAATAATATACAATACTTGCAAGTTTTGTATATATAAAGAGTTCATTTGAGCATGTTCCACCTGGACTGAAAATGCCCACCCCCAAAAACTATGGGCTACCTAGTAAGAATCCCAGGCATAAAAAGCCCTTTTTTGAGTTGCTGATCAGGGTTTCCAGAAGGACCACTACAAGAATATGAACTATTGATATTGATTTTGTTTTACGTAGAGCTGAAGGTATGTTCTTATCGTGAAAACACCTGGCCCTTTTAAAATGGGTCCGTAAGCTAGATCTGAACTGCAACCTTCCTCCCTAGGGGATAATTTTCATGGTACCAGAAGGTGCCATGAAAGCTTCAAAGGTAAGAAAGCTGTTGGGAAACTCCTTCAGCCAATGGCCTTTGAGATACTGGACCAGGTTGGTAGTAGCCTTGGGTACCAAAAACGTGTGCACTCGCTCACTCTCTTTCTTTTTTTTTTTTGCTGCTGGATTAGGTTCCAGTCCTCGGCTCATGCAGAAAACTGTGATCTATGTGTCTGCCCAATAAATAAAGAACTTTTTGAACTAGTGTGGGAATATTCTATTCGTGTTCACCTATAGAAAACAAACAATAACTGATAACTATGATGCCTATGAATCACAACTGCCACAATGTATATAAGGATGCAACAGTGGCATACCTACCTTGGGGAAAGTTGTCCTAGTTAGGGTTACTATAGTATAGTGCAGCACCATGACCAAAATCGAATTGAAGAGGAATGGGCGTATTTGGCTTCTAATTTTCCATATCACATAGAACTCAGAACCACCAGTTTAGGGGTAGCACCACCCACCCCCAATGGCTTGGCCACTCCCTCATCAATTACTAATTGAGAAAATGTTCTACATGCTTACTTATAGATCTAGTATTCAGGCATTTTCTTAATTTTTCAGTCCCTTCTCTCAGATGATTTTAGTTTATATCACATTGACATAAAATTAGCCAGCACAGTAACCAATAGCTCTCTAATTGCTTTTAAGGACTGCTCATCAATAGGGAAATCATGGGTAGTAATGGAAATCTAGACGACTTTCAGTGCCTAGTGAGTATGGATCGTGGAGGAGAGCCTACAGCTTTCACTTTTCTAAACCAACCTAATTTCTACCTGAATATTAACTATTTGTCCCTACAGCCATATATTAGTGTATATTGCATCCAAAGAAGCTTCACTCTCCAACAGAAAGCATTATAGAAAACTACAACAAATCAAAATACAGAGAACCTTTGGGTGCTCAGTTTCTGCTAATGGATCTACAACCCAACTTCAACACCTCAAGCTCAGGAATCATTGTGAATGGGGGGGGGGGGGTGGAAAGATTATAAAGGCAAGGAAAGCAGGAAACTTGCTGTAAAATTTGGTAACCTATAAATGTAAAAGAAGCTACATCAAATCTCATCAACATGGTTGCCTAAAAATGTACTGAAGAACAGTTACACCAATGGAGAACATAATATAGAATGAGGATGGGGGGGGGATCTCAGTCTTAGACAATGAAATATGAGCAACTGGGGAATGTTGAGAGCAGGAGAAATTCTCCCCCTCAGGAAAGAGGACTCCTAACTTGGTATATACAATGCCAAATGTTCAGCCTTGACATAATGAACATATAGATAACATTATATGGATTAAGTCAATAGTGATATATATCAAAAATTAAGGAAAATGGGTCATATATTTGAGAAGAGCAAGGATGCATTGATGGGTAGGAGGTAAAAAAGGAAATCGGGAACTGATGTAATTATATTTTCATTTTAGAAATAAAAATATTTTGAACTCCTTCAGTTCTTGTAAAATAAAACTTACTTTAAGAAGCACCAGCTGTGTGTATGTGTGTGTGTGTGTGTATATATATATGTATAGTATATTTTTATAGTTTTATAATTTTCTTTAAATCTGCATTATTTCATATATTATGTTTCTCTCTATGTACTTCTGTAAAAATTCATGTTCATGATATCATGGGTTTTAGAAAAACTAAGCTAGTAAGGTCTACCTTAACATACCAACAACTGTGGTTATTTTCAGCCTTTTTCACTCCCCAAATCATCTTAGTAATGTAATAATACTAATGTTCTTATCTTTACTTTAGAATGTAGTTATTTATAAATAAAAAGTGACTCATAACGTATCTACTTTCTCTACACAAGAGAAAATGGATTGAATATTTTTATTTTACATTTCCTAAATAAATACACAATTATTATTAAAAAGAGCAAAACAATAATTATAACAGCAAGTATATAAGCTTTGGCAATGTTCTATATCAATAAATAGACTTTGTTGACATTGAATGGATATGTATGAAAAGGACAAATTTATGAAGGGATTTTTTAATCCTTGAGTTTTGTGCTCATTAAAACTTTCTTCAACTATTTTGCTTAAACAATGTTTAAGTTTAGTTTAGAAAGCTAAAATGTAATGGAATAGAAGCATAGTACACTTAGAATTTCAGAATGTCTTCCAAAACTATACAGGATGTAACTGCAATTGAAAATGTACTTGTTAGAGAAGATAAAAACACTCTATCAAGTTCTAGAGGAAAAACCCATGCATTACCAAATGCACAGGTTTTCAATAACAGAATATATCAAGATAACGAGCCGTGGGCATCACTTTTTAAGGTAGGACTCCCAAATTATTTCAGAATATAATTATCCTTCTTGAATAATGTAAACTATGTTCCTGGAATAGTGATGCAAAGCTACTAAGTTGTGAGAATTTTAAATCATGAGCAAACCAGCACTGCTGTATATCTTGAAACAGATTGACAGCTACTTCACTTGAAATGATGATACTGCTTTGAAAACACTGAATAATGATACATTTTTATTGGGCTACTTTAAAATATTTCTTAACCAAATAATATATGTGAAAACAATATTCTGAGTTCAACTAAATATTGTTATCAAAATTTAGAATTCATATTTATAATTTTATTCCATACTATAGGAAAACAACAAAATCAGATAATTACCACAGACGCAGGAAGGCTGAAAGTTTACCAGCTGTATTTTTATTAGTTCTATTCTGAAGTATTGAGATGCTTCGTTAAAGAGATTGTGTGTAATTTGGATGAAATGTACTTTGTTATTTTAAACAAAATGGAATGCTTATTTTCTCTTTGTGGTAGTATATACAAAAGGAGGACAGACAAAGAAAGCACTTGCTTCTATAAAATACATTGAAATTTTTCTCACTGATTTCAGAATATTTTTTAAGCTAATCACTAGTTTGTTAATGCAAATTTCATGAGTAAAGTCAAGAAAGAAACAATAGCAATGGTTTTGGTGGGTCTGAAAACCTTGAAAAAAATTTTGTGACCAAGGTTATTAGCATTACAAGAAAATTATTATCCACTTTTGACAAAGTTCTGAATTATGTTTTTCTTATAAATGATAAATTTCAACAGTGTGCCTTCGGTATTAACACAGAAAACTTCAGGTCTCAACTCTAGTTTAATAAATGTGTTTTTTTGATCACCTCATAGGCAGCTCTATATTATGAAGCTGACAGCTTCACAATAAAGTCTATTCTTACCTAGGCAATAAACTAAAATTGTTACTTTTAAAGGAAATAAAAAGATCCACATCCATAATTTCACAAAATATACACAAATTATAAGCTAGTTATGTGCCAATTATAGGAGCTAAGAAAATAGCAGGTGAAAATGCAGATTATTTTAATTCATTGGAAAGTTTGTTTTAATTTCAGATATGAAATATGAATGTTTTCACAGTTTGTGTATATTTTAAATTTAAATTGACCTTTTAATAAGATGTAAATTTAAAATCTAATGCAAAATACATTTAACCATACTGATGTAAATATAGCTTATATTCAAGAAATTAGGATCTACATGTGTTAAATAAAAAATTACAGATTATGCTAATGTGCTTAGCTTATTAAGACAATAACTCCAATTCAGAGGTCCTGTGATCACTCTTAACTGAGCAGGTGATGTCTTCTTAAACAACCTAGAAAATAATGAAATCTGACAAAGAAACCAATTTTTTTTTTAAATTTACAAATGTATTTGAAGCAAAATTATTATCCTTTTCCATAGTTATCATATGGTGAATGTCTATTGGATAGACATGAATGATACAGTCATCTTTTATCTGCACCTAAAAAGGATATTTGGGGAAATAGAGGTTTCAGTGTGAACTGTTTCTACTAGGTTTTGATTCAAACTTCAGTTCCTATTCTCAGCAACCCTCCATTCCATAGTTTTAATATACTTAGGACTAGTATAATTCCTAACCTGCTAAGTTCAAAAGAAGTGATCTAGATTTCCATGTTGACTGAGGAGTCAAGGTTCAAGGCCACAGGAGTTGTGAGTTGGGAAATATCAAAGTATAGTAAATTATCATACTTCATTGCCCCTAATCAGAAATATGCTATGATTGAAATAATGCTAAGGCATACTTTGCGTGCTACAACTTGCCATGACTTTCAGAATCTGGATGACTAATAAAACATAGAGGTAATATTATTTCAGTTAATAATTTTTACAAAATAATATTTTAATTAAAATTCATTGAGAAGATAAAGGAATTATTGTATATCTATACATTAAGAAACTTACTATGTTAATAAATTACTTGTTGTGGTTCATATAGATTACTAAATAATATAGTCTCAAAATTTCCATTATTAACATTAAATTTTAGTAGAACATTTTAGGAATAATGAAGACCAAAATATACAATTTAATACTAATATTTTTGTATGTTTTTATTATATTTATTACTTGATTAATTCAGGATTATAGGGAGATGAATATTCCTATGAATCAGTTGCCCATATAAATAAGTAGAATAAACAAGATAATATGAAAGTATGTTTCATAAAAATATGGATGGCAAGTTCGTTGCATAAAAGTACATTATTAGACAACATAAATATGTATAATCACAGTGGATCTACAAATTATCATAAACAAATTTTTGATCTATGTTTCTGATTAAAATGTCTAGGACTCAATTTTTCTATATGAAAATGGCCTGATTTTCTAGGTGGCTATTGGATATCATCCTACCAGCTCCAACAGCCTTTAGGCAGAAGTGGAAGAGGTGAAGGGGGGAAAAATTCTCAGCCATACTCATTTTTATATTTTATTAGATTTTTAAATGTATTTAAGACATGACATAAAACAATAGAGGTTAAAAAAATTCAACATTGTTCAACTACAAATTTGTATTTTTGAGCACATAAATTTTAAAATTTTAATACAGCATCCCCAAGTAAGACATTGCAGCTGGGACTGCAGACGTAATACAGGTGGAGGACAGCAGTCAAGCAGATACCACATGGTGATGTATCAGAAACTTTGAGATAGTTTCAATGTTATGATGGTGAAAGAATCGGACAGAAAATGTGAGTCATGAGTTCTTAGTACTGGCTTCCCCAGTGATTCTGGCCATTGTGCAGGTTAATCAGGAGAGTAACGAAGTAACAAGATCAAGTCAGCAGAAAGACACAGGTAGAAGTGTAGTGATGGGAACTCTAAACACGGAGCTTAGCGGACATCGAATCTATCAAAAGCACCCTATGTAGGAAAGATGAGAAGGTTGTTCTACCAAGAGCTGTTTTAGGTACAACAGAGTAACTACTGACGTTTTTATTGGCACCTGAGTGTCCTTTGGATCCTAATATGTCAATTCATCCTGTATAGAAGGCATGGTCGTGTCTGGAAAGGCATGTTACATGTAAGAAAAGCAGGATGCTCAGACCTTTGCCTTCGTTGAATCCTAAAACTTTCATTTATCACACTTTGCTATCTGCACATATTTTCCTAAAATAAATTGGTGTTCTTTGAATTAATAATCATTTCACTTGAAATCTGAAATCAATTGAATATAAAAAATGTTTCTGCCTGAAATATCATATCTGTCTATGCCCACTGTTATCTCAGCTTAAAGCAAAGTTTACATTCTTTTGAAATTATCTGAACCAAATACTTGGCTTTCATTATTTTCATAGGCATTCTGCAATATCATATCTAGGAAACCTGCTAGGATGAACTTCTCAGCAGTAAGGAGCATGCATGCTTAGAAGATAGTCTTCATGTCTTATAATTTAAAATATATGTCTCGATATTAAAAATAAATAAACTCAGAAGTAAAAGTTCTTTTGATTTGAGTTCATCATTTAAATTGTTCATCATTACATTGACTAGTTTCACTGTGGAAGACAGTATGAACTGATAAACAAAGTATGATCCTTCTTGGTGAAATAAACCACGACATCATTGAATGGCATGTGCATATATTTAGTCCTATTCTACTGTTAATGAGCAAAAGATGAGAATTTATTCACTCCTGATATCAAGTACAGGTGAAAGGGTGCCCATGAACACCTTCAGTTTTAATTCTCAGGAAGACTCATAGGACTCCTTGGGAATGATTACAAGCAGTTTCCATGTATTGTAGTTAAAAGGCATGGATTAAATCCAACAAAATCAAAAGATACCTGAGAAACATTATTTCTCAATCAATCCTCTCCTGGTTGTTGCCTTCCAGTGGTGGTGAGAACAGTGTTCACATTTATGACTATCATGTACAGCAGCATTTGTTAAGTGTTTGTTGTCTTGGTGTTTAGAAATCTGTTGAAATTCAATCATGTAGATATACCTGGGTACCCACATAACTACCCTTTAGGCTCCAGTTACTTACAAGCATATAAGAACTCCAAGAGGCAAGACTTTGACATGCGGTAATGTTATACTATGCCATGGTTTAGGGATTCCAGAAAAAAAAAATAACTTAAACACAAAAGGATAAAAAGTCATCCTTAGAATTCAAAATCATTTCACAGCCCTGGGGTATGTGTGTGTGTGTGTGTGTGTGTGTGTGTGTGTGTGTGTGTGTGTGTAACCTCCTGGTGGATATTGTTAATTCATTTACACACACACACACACTGCTCTTAACTATAAGGGTAAAAGTGATTCTTGTTGTTTTTCTTAAAGGTATTTTTATGCCTTATTTAACTTAATTTTATGTGTATTGGCATGAAGGTATCAGATCCCCTGGAACTGGATTTACAGACAATTGTGAGCTGCCATGTGGGCGCTAGGAATTGAACCCAGGCCCTCTGAAAGAAAAGTCAGTGCCATCTCTCCAGCCCCTCTTATAGCATTTATATATAAGGATATATGTGGGTGACTCAGAGCCTCCCATTTTTCTTTTGATATTCTGTTGAGTCTGTATTCTTTGTAGGAAAATTAAAAGTAAAGGATTCTGAATGAAAGAGAATTATGCACAACTCAAATTCTGAAGTTTGAATTTAAACTTTGAATTCCTAGTATGGAATGAAACAAATTGTAAAATGTATGTAACAAATGTAAGAAAAATAAAAATGTTAAGAAGTTCAGATTCATAGTAAGTTACTTATCATCCTGTTGATTAAAAATTTGAAAGAACAGAAGTAAAACTCCTTGGTAGAATTTAAGATTTTGATCCCACCAGTCTCTGCCTTGCAAAACCATATGTATTATGTATGTAAGTTTTGTCATCATTCCCTTAACCGTGGTTAATGAGACACAGGAACAATTCCTACCCCACAGTGAAATCAGTGATTTGTTTAATGTGCTTTCCCTCTGGTTGACTTCATGCATTGGAGAAATAAATAGCAATGCACACTGCATATTCTTTAAAAGATATAGTTCATGACATTAAAAAAGAAAAGAAATAATGCTTGTTAAGGTTTCAGAAATGTATAAAACTGACAGGTAGTAACTTGAGCTATGCTCTTCCTAATTGGTAATTAGAAAACTTATTTCCCTAAGCACATTTGACCTCAGCTGCAACTTTCAGTAGTAAGATGACTGAGAGAGTATTGATTGGTTTAGGAATTACCATATTTAACTAATAGAACTCAACAATTTTTGCATTTGCTAACAAGCAAGTATTAAACAAATTCACATATTTCATGTAGCAAAAAGACACCTGGAACGAAAACTGAAAACAAATGCCAAATAACTTTTTAAAAATAAGGTCATTATAAAATATGAAATGACTTCACTTGTTCATTTCTTTGTGACATAAAAATCAAAATAAATGTTTTAATACTTATGATAATTAGACAGTCTTATTTTTATTTCTGTTAAAGCAAAAACATTGTATTTGATAAAAAATCAGAACATACATATTTTTACCTCAGAAGAATTGTTTTACATATTTAGGAAAATGACATTACTAATTTAGTTGTGTGACATTAATATGAATAACAAGATAACAAGATAATATCCGTTTTATTTTGATTTTCATTGACAGATTGTATAAATATACAATATATCACAAATTCTAAAACATACATTTATTTTCTTATATAACCCAATTATCCTCACAAACTTTATTTAAACATTTTTCAGATTTTGTGCTGAATATATTTAAAACCTACTCTGCTAATGATTTTAAACATTTAAATATTTTTAAGCATAGTCACTATGTTATGTAATTGCTCTTTTGAACTCATTCCTATAGTCCAATTTTGTTTGACTGATATCTTTCCCGACAATTTCCCACCACCTACCTGTAATCACCATTTTAATATCAACTTCTTTGTGTTCACAAGTGAGCTTCCCTAGGGTCAGCACCAATGATGGCCAGGACCCAAAGATGAAGTAAGGATTCTATAAGGTAAGTACTGAGCCAGGCCATGGTGGTTAGAAAAGTCTTGCAGCTTGACTGATTTGCAGACAGAATGCTTTTTATTTATCTAGAATTCAGTACTCAGGGATCGATTCATGTTGTTCCAAAACATAGATAAAATTATTTTTGTTTTTGGACACGTTTTACTTCCTCTTGCACATTTTTAGTCGTCATTGAAAACTGACTAGACAGTTATTTTTTACAATAATTATTACTCCTTAAGCCCATAGCCCAACTTTTACATAACTACTTCTGTTTCGAAGACACTAGACAGAAAATCTTCATGCCAGCCCAGGTAGTTTGCCATGTCCTCAGCAGTGTATGATCACCATTTAATGGCCAGAGTACCCAAGAAAACTCCTCAAGCCAAAACTGCTGTAGCTATTACTCTATTTCTGGAATAAAACAATGTTTACAGTTTACATCTTTATAGAATTTATTTATATTATATATTATATTATATTATAAATATATTTTGCTGGCATTCTTTGTTGCTTGGTCGTATGATACTCCTGTGGTTCTGCATGAGTTAACTTTCCTTAGAAAAAGAGGTCTTGATACCTCATATTTTTATTATTTTTCTACAACATTCTTTGCTCATAAATAACTGGTCAATGTAACTCCAGTCATTCTAATTTTGTGGCTGTACATGCTATGTAATTGCCTAAGTGTATAATATTAGGATGAGATTTGTAATCTGACCTGTGATCAACTCCTCTAGCCCACCGAGCTGTGTTTACATTTACTTTGTTCGGATTATCTTGTTTCTATGTAAGTACAGGGACAGAAAGCAACAGTGCAGTGCCTAATAAAGAGATCTCTGGCTTCTTTGCATACATCATGACCTCCAAGGTATAAGGAAGACTTTCAAGTAGATAAGGATATGTCCCTAAAAGTGGGACAGGGTAGCTCAGGACTACCTGGAAAAGCTTGGATGCAGTACTCCTGGGAGAAGGCAAAAATAATTCTTAAGAAATTTCTCATCAATCCAATATCCCTAAGTTGTACAAATACTAAAAGTTCCCCAAGCATGCAGTATGTGGAGATTAGGCAGTCTGAGAACCACTGCTTCAGAAATACTGCAGTTCTTTAAAACAGTCCCTCATATTTTGATGAATACCCAACCATAAAATTATTTTATTGCTACTTCATAACTGTAATTTTGCTACTATTATGAATCATAATATAAATATCTTTGTTTTCTGATGGTCTTAGGTGACCCCTGTGAAAGAGTCCAATACCCCAAAGGGGTTTCTGTGATAGCCCACGTGTGACTCAGTTTCCTTCTGGAGTCACTTCTGACATTAAGAAGTCATTTGAATTTAAGCTTGCCTGCTCTGCTTTTTCTTATAACCTTGAGGGCTAAGAGACATTTGATTCAGCCCATGAGAAAAGAACACTTTACCTCAGGAACAGTAAGGTTGCTTCCGATCACCAAGCACATTTGGAGAGGAGGCTGATTACTCAAGGACAGGAATGATCTGTGGTTAGATACTGATGGACCCTCTATGATGTGCTTTGTTCTGCTTTTGTATCAAGTTCTGAAATAAGCTCGGGGCTGTTTGGCTGCTTTGGCATAACCAGACAGACCTGCTGATCCAATACTGTCTTCTGCTTCTTCTGACTTTTCTTTGGCCTCAATGATCCCCAATCCAGGATCTCTAGCTGACCTTGTAGGAGCAGGCTCCTACAGGTTTCCACACACAGGACAATATAATCTGAAGGCTTACTTGCGGTCCAAGTACTCTACCACTGAGACACATTTCCAGTCTCTTGAGATGAATAGACTTAAAATTCCTTTTGCATAAGCTTGACCCCCATTACCTTTGGGTGTTGTGGAATATAATTTTAATGTGTGAGACTTTTGTTTATGCTGCATTTGTTTAACTCTGTGAAACTGTGATTCTTTGCCTGCCTAAAACACCCAATGGTCTAATAAAGAGCTGAATGACCGAAAGTGAGACAGGAGCAAGGATAGGCGGGGCTTGCAGGCAAAAATTATAAGTAGGAGAAACTAGGAACACGGAGAGCAAAGAAAGAAAAAGGAGAGGAGAATATTAGAGGCTAGCCACCAAAGGAAAGTAAGATATACAGAATTAAGAAAGATAAAAATTCAGAGGGAAAAGGTAGATGGGTAAATTTGATAAATACTGGCAAGAAACAAGCCAAGCTAAGGCCAGGCGTAAGAAAGAACAAGCCTCTGTGTGTTATTTATTTGGGACCTTGTTAGTGGACCTCCCAAAATATCCAGAATACCAAGAAAGACTAAGAACAAAACCAACAACATTTGGGTTAAAACTAGTTCAAGAAATAATAATAACATGCCTTTAATCTCAGTTTATTTGTCCTTAGTTCTGAAGTTAGTCTTCCATAGAGAGCATCACTGGCTAGAAATAAAGGACATTGAGCCTATAATTTGTGATCCTAGGGAAGCTAAGTAAGAAGGCGAACCCAAAGAAAAACATACAGTCATCCACCTGGATATGTACCTTCATCTGGCGATGGATGGAGATAGAGACAGAGACCCACATTGGAGCACCAGACTGAGCTCCCAAGGTCCAAATGAGGAGCAGAAGGAGGGAAAACATGAGCAAGGAAGTCAGGACCACGAGGGGTGCACCCACCCACTGAGACAGTGGGGCTGATCTATTGGAAACTCACCAAGGCCAGCTGGACTGGGACGGAATAAGCATGGGTTAAAAGCGGACTCTCTGAACATGGTGGACAATGAGGGCTGCTGAGAAACCAACCAAGTACAATGGCACTGGGTTTTGATCCTACTGCATGAACTGGCTTTGTGGGAGCCTAGCTTGTTTGGATGCTCACCTTCCTGGACTTGGATGGAGGGGGGGGACCTTGGACTTCCCACAGGGCAGGGAATCCAGACTGCTCTTCAGACTAGAGAGGGAGGGGGAATGGAGTGGGGGGAGGGGGAGGGGAGAGCAGTGGGGAGAGGGGAAGAGGAGTGGGGAAAGGGGTGAGGGATGGGAGGAAGAGGGAAATGGGAGGGGGGAGGAGGCAGAAATTTTTTCAACAAAAAAATAAATAAAATATGAAAAAAGAAATTGAAAAAAGAGAGCTTCACTGGATCTTGTCATTTCTTTATTTTATATGCATTTACATATCTGGAACCAGTATTCATGATTAAATAGTAGTTAAAGTGATAAATGATAAATGATAACTGAGGGCTTATTATTACCTTTTTATTGTATGTTTTATTCTACTTTTTCTCTGCTCATTCTTTTTTAATGATGTCTACAGTTTTCCTTTGGTTGGTTTTTTGGGGGGTGGGGGTGACAGGATTTTCAAAACAAAGTTTCTCTGTGTAACAGTCCTGACTGTCCTGTCCTGGAACTTACTCTGTAGACCAGACTGTCATCAAACTCACAGAGAGCTGCCTGACTCTGTCTCCCAAGTGCTGTCATCAAAGGCATACAACACCACTGCCTGACTTCCCTTTGTTTTTAATCTTTATTGTTGATGCATCTTATTCAGTTTGTAGTTGATTTGATCATTTTCTAAAACATTTAATCCTTATGATATAGTATTTTATTGTTTCTAAGGCTTATTTATTTTTTTATGAGGATGATGATTTGTCTGCATCTTTTTTATCAGGAAGTAATTGTTTACTCTGATTTTAAAAATTAATCAATAAGTCACCATTTATAAAGGATCATTTCATGGTGAGGACTCTGCTATATTCTTTTTTATTTATTTTTATTGAGCTCTACATTTTTCTCTGCTCCATTCCCCGCCTCTTCCTTCCCCTTCAACCCTCTCTGAAGGTCCCCATACTCCCAATTTACTCAGGAGATCTTGTCTTTTTCTACTACTCGGGTAGAATAGATCTATGTATGTCTGCATCTTTATGTTCCTGGTGCTTTCAGAAGCAAGAAAAACACATGAGATACCCTGAGACTGTGATTACCATTTGTTGTGAGCTGTAATGTTGGTGGTAGAACCTGAATATCAGTTTCAATGCAGTAAAAATATAATTATAAGGTGAAAGAAAATTTCTAGATCTAGTCAATGTTAGTATCTATGAGACAATGGAAATTGTAACATGTGTAACTAATTATTATTCAAATACCAGGGACATTTTTAAAGCATAAAAAGAACTAAAAAAATTGGAAAACTATGAAGTCTCATTGACCTTCAGTCTTTTGAAATATTTTTATTATGGTTTATGAAAACATTATAATAATGGTATTCGTATTTTTAGGGACCAATTTCAGTCTATTAAATATAATGAAGAGTTAAATATTGAAAATGTGTAAGTAGATGACTTGGGGACACTCAGTCAAAAGAAGGTATTCAATTTTTAGTATTCAATGTGTGTATTGAATCACTTGGATCAGAAATGTATGGAAAAATTTGTGTTTATTGTTTATGCGGGTTTTTATATTTATCAGACTATTAGATGAGTTATACCCTCTTAAACAACTGCTCTATTTATGGTCTTCTATATAATTTTATCTGGCATTCCTCAGGTGAAATTGGTTTTCAAGAGTCACAAAGAACTATTAGAAGATGGAAAAAGCAAGTAAGAAAATTATTCTTTAAAAAAGGTAAACAAATAAAATGGATATGATTTGAAGTTATCCTTGGAAAATCATATTTCACCTTCAAAATGACATTATTCTAATAATATTCTCTGAAATTGTGTCACTAGCCTGATGGTATATGTATAAAATTCTCTTATAATACTGGTATAAAATAAACAAATGTCATCAAATGGAAAAGAAATTAAATACCAACTTGATCATTTGAATATTACATAACTGACTGCCAATTCATATAATTATGCCAACATTTGTCTATTAATTATGCTTTCTGAAAAAGTATGTGACTACGTTTTATAGTTACAATGTCCTAGAAAATTATTACAATAGCTATTTCATGGATGTAAGTACTAAGTTTTTCCTCTAATTGAATCACTCATCATTTAATAATTTAAAATTATTTATTTTTATTTCTAACTGTGCTTGTGTGTATGTGTGCAGGGTAATGGGAAGTGTTTTCAGTAAACACCATTCTGCCTTTGTTTCAGTTCTTGATTATAGGTTCCTGCCTCAAGTTCTCTCCCTGACCTCATTTTCTTTTTTTTTATACTTATTTTCTTATTTTAATGTGTGTGTGTGTGTGTAGAAATGATAACTAAATAAAAGAGGACATGAACTTAAGAACAATTTTTAATCTTTCCCTGGAGTGAAGCTGGCAGTCATCAATCCCCAGTGGTCCCCCTTTCTCCATCCCATTAAGTACTGGGGTTATTAGTGCTTGCTGCTATGCCCAGTAATTTACATGGGTGCTGGGACTATTCTCAAGCAGTCATGCTTGCACAGTTCTTACCTACTTGCAATCTCTCCTTCTCTTACCCTTGTAATCTCTTACTTAAATGTTATAAAAATATTTTTATTTATTGTGGGTCACTATTTTCATTTAAACATATCTTAAATGCACAGGTAGGAACTGATCCTGTTATCTGTGCTGATTTGAGCAGTGATATGAAATTTCAGGAACGCAATGGTTTTAAGACACTGCATGCTGACCATGTCTGTTAAAATGCATTTCTTGTTCTTCTCTTTGTACATGTTTTAAAATCAAATTTCAAATTCTCAAAAGGAGAACTAATATTGGTGTGGGATTCCACTCTGTAAGCTGTGAATACCATTGCTGAATAAAGAAACTGTCTTGGTCTGTTGATAGGGCAGAACTTAGGTAGGCGGGGGCAGGGAGTGAAATGAAACTGCTGGGAGAAGGGAGACAGAATCAAATAGATGCCATGGCCCAACCAGAGATAGATGTTGGATGAAACCTTACTGGTAGGCCATGAACTTCATGGTAAAATATAAAATACTAGAAATGGGTTAAATTAATATGTAAGAGTTAGACAATAAGAAGCTAGAGCTAATGGGCCAAGCAGTAATATAATTAATACAGTTTCTGTGTTATTATTTTGGGGCTGAGTAGCTGGAAACAAATGAGCAACCTCTTGCAACAGAATATAATACTTTTTGTCTTACAATTTAGCATGTAAGGTGTTACATCTTGTACTAGTAAGATATTACAAGGCTGATTCATTTAATTTTTCCTGCAAAGCAAAATGGTATGGGAATAATTAAATTCAGACCCTATCATGTTTCCTTCCTTGATTATAAAATCCAAGTGTAGTCTTGGCAAATAGTAGAATTAACCTTTATAACACACATAATTTTTTAGTGTGTTCTAGTAATATCATATATAAAATAAAATGAGATAATGAAAGGTTAATCATCCCTTCATCACATACAATAATGACATGTTGAACATATATTTTATAATTTTTAGAAATTATTTTTCATTTGACTACTTTTGGTTGGTTAATTTATAATTAACTTAGATATATATCATTCTCTTAGATATTACCAGATTCTTTTGAAGTTGACTTATATTTTATGTGTATATGTGATTATAATTTAATTAGATCATTTCTCCCTTCCTTTTCCTGCCTCCAAACACTCTCTTTAAAATTCATTGCATCTTTTTTCTAATTGTTACTGCATGCTTGTGTGTATATGCATATACACAGATATTGTTAAATATAGCCTGTTGAGTTTGTATATTGGTACCAGAATTTATGTTTTCAGGAATTATTCCTTGGTAATGGACAGCCAGTTGATGTGTTCTTACTTGCAGAAAGTCACCTCTCCTGTTCCTAGTTTTTATCAGATATTTATAATTCTTTGTATAGACTGAAGCCCTCATGGGCCTTTTACCATTCTGTTAAGCAAGTAAATCCTGTGGGACTTGCTCGCTTGCTTGCATATTGGTGGTGCTTTATGGATGTAGTTTCTGATGTTACTAGGAAACATAATCTCACAGCAAGCTCACTGATCCTCAGACTTTTATAATTTTTCTGCCCCTGCCCCCACCTTTTAATGATGTTTACAGAGCCTTAGCGGCCTGAATGTTTTGAGTGGTGTCCATTAGGACTGGGCTCCACAACTCAGAATTCTAATGGGTGGAGGTTTCCTGTAATGTTATCTATTGCAAAGGGAAGTTTTCTTGATAGTGGGTGAAGACTACATTTATCTGTAGGTATAAAAATAACTATACATTGTTTTGGGGGATTATGCTGCTTTAGTAAGTTAATGGCTGTAGATTCTCCTCCAGTAATAATACTTTCATTATCACTGGGTAATTAGCTAGGCTTCCAGTATCAGAAATGTTTTTCCACTTTTTAAGAAAGTCTTTTATTTAAACTTATTTCTTTATTAAAAATTTCCACCTCCTCCCATTTCCCTCCCACTCCCCCCACTCTCCCTCTCCCTCCCTCTCCAGTCCTAAGAGAAGTCAGGGTGTCCTGCCCTGTGGGAAGTCCAAGGCCCTCCCCCCTGCATCAGGGTCTAGGAAGGTGAGCATCCAAACAGACTAGGCTCACATACCATTAGACAACTATTTCTACCGCATAAGTCTCATCTGTCATTGTACCCATAAACTTTTATTGCCTACTAGATTTCTACTGTAGCTTGTAGGTTTTACTGTTTACCAGACTCATTATGACTCTTTCTGTCCCAGCAATGGGTATAGCTCCTTTTTCATTTTATGTACTAATAGTCAGGAATGGGCCTTCCAATTTAGTTCCAGCTTGATTTCTTTGTCTTCCAATCAAGATGTATGATGTCTTCCTTATAGAGTCCTGTAAAACATTTTATTTGCACGTGAATTTGTCTGAATTTACAATATGTGCATTATGTGTGTGCTAGTGTCTGCAGAGGCTCTGGCATAAGAACCCTAGAACTGTGTGCAGGGTAAAAGAATTTGGGTCCCCTGCTAGAACAGTTAGTTTTCTTAGCTTCTGAGACACCTCTCCAGATGAATTATATGGATATGTTGAATCTTTGTGGTTAATTATGGCACAAAATAGGTACTTGGGATAGAACTTCAATCTTTGCAAGACCAGTATGAACTAGTAACCACTGCGCCATCTTTTTAGCCTTATTTGTAGGATTTTATTGTATACTCTGGAAGGCAATCAAGATAAGTGGTAACTGCTTAAGTGGCTGTGGGGTGTTGGAAGCCCAGGTGACCCACAGCTTAGATGAGGTAGCTCACATCTAACATTTTTATTTTTATTTGATCATCCGTGGTTTCTGGTATTGATCTTTCCAACTCATGCATGGGATCTCCACTTAAACTCCCACCCCCTTTTTTTTAACACACACACACACTAGCTTATAGGGTAGTAGATTATTTTTTTTTCTTTTTCTATTAACTTTGGGTGGAAATCTGCAGATTTACAGTCTTGTCTTTATACATGTATAGTAAGTACTGAAACTGCTGAGTCAGCTTTAGAAATGAAAATATGACTGAAAATTTCTCGCATTACTTTCTAATTACCCAAAGGGTCTAAGTTTTGAATACTGCACATAGTTAAAGAAAGACACACCTTGATTCCTCTGATCACTGTAGTTCAGGTTGACATACATCAAAAGCATGCTTCTTCTTCTTCTTCTTTTTTTTTTTAATCATCATACCACCGGAGACTTAACACATTCCATTTGATGCTGTATTCTGTCCTTCTGTCTCAAGATTTGTTCTGTTTCTCAGCTAGTTTGCTTTGCTCCCTATTGCTTTTCACAGTCATGACAAATTAGTCAATTTAAATGCAATTTCAAGCCATCTCAGCTAATTTTCTAGTGGTTTTGTTTTCATTTTACTGGATCATTTATGTGCGTACATCAGAAGCATTATTTGCTATTCTTTTTACTTAATGTTTTACTCTTCTTTGACCCCATTATTCAATCATTTAATCCATTTGTTTACAAAACCCATTTAGTAACAGACTACACTTTCACATCTTTATCAAATAGGTAAAATGCATTTATTTAGATTGCAATCAATTTATTACACAAATATCCTTAAAACTTTCTATTCATTTATTTACAAATATTCATTGATAACATTATATCATCCAACCAAAGTTCTATGTGCTCATCATCTAATTATACATGAAATACAAATTCACTTTATTTTTAGGGATAAGGCCAGAAAATATTTTTAAAAAAAAACACAGACACACCAAAAAAAATCCCTCAGATAATGATAATATCCAGTAGAAAAATAAATTAGGGAGGTTATAGTGAAACATGAAGAAAGGATATCTTGTTCTGAGTATAAGAGAGATCTTTGGCTGAAGGAGGCAATAGCCAGTAGGTAAATGCTATGGGAAGGTTTAAAAAAAGAGAGAGAATACAGAGAACCAAATTTTTCTAATACAAAGGCTTACTGTTTCTTTAAAAAATAACTGTGTTAATATTGTAACATAAAAATTACCATCTTAACGACTTTAAGTGTAAAGTTATTAGTATTAAGTATATTTGCACGTGCTGCTGAGTGACAGATTTTCAGGTAAATTTAATTTCACAAAACTGCATTTTTTTACTCACTGCACAATTCTGTGTTGACCTACATAAATTTCATATGAAATATTTAATGGAAAATACTTAATAAAATGCTTTAAGTTGTTAAAAATTATTCTTTACAATCTGCACAGATACTTCTAATTTTTGTCATTATTCCCCAATATAGTGAAATGACTAATTTCCTAGAATTTACTTTGAGATGATTTGCAATATATCAGATTGTATATCCATGATAGTTAATATTGGCAGGGTTACAGGATCAAGAAAAACTGATGAGCGAAACTTATGGATAAATCTGTAAAGTATGAACTATATTGTAAGAATGGAATAAAGAAGACCTCAAGTAAATATTGTCTCTGGTTCCAGAGTAAATATGAAGAAAAAGATAGCTGAACACAAGTGTTCCTTAACTTCTTGCCGTGTTCTGGATGTGGATTCACAGTGACTAAATTTCTCAAAATCCTTCCTTGTTTTTAGTTTCAGAGGCTTGTTCCATTATAAGCATGGTATGATGCTGCTGTAAGAACCATCCCCTGGCAGCTTAGTGTTTGAAGGGGAACCATGAAATTGTGGACTAATCACTCAACTTACTTTTCTATCTGAGGGAGTAAAAATTCTCTGGGGCTGGCAAAAAGAGAAACACACACACACACACACACACACACACACACACCTCCAACATATCAGAATCTCACCTAGTGTGCTAACAAATGACAAGCCTCCAGCAGGACAGAGACACTGAACTGAAGAGGAGATAAGGAGCAGGCAAGCTACTGGACAGACAGACACATGAGGACTTTTCTGAGTGCCAAGGTTTACTTATTCATTTTTATTTTTTTCTGTTGCTTGTCGTATTCTATTCTTTGTCTGTTCTGCTCTTCTACCCTAATGTTTTCTTTGTGTCTCTTTGCTGAAGATTTCTTTTTCACTCCTTTCAGAAGTCTTCATTCTCTCCCCTATTTTTTCTAACTTATATACCACAGTAGAATCTATTAAGCAATATAAAAATTACAAAGTGGTTACATTCTATTTTTCAAACAAATGATTAGAGTGAATATAAGAAAAAACAACATGTTTTCCATATCCCTTATGTGATTAAACATTTTATGTATTACAGGTTAAAAACAAATTATCTTAAACATTTTATGTATTACAGGTAAAAAAAAATATCTGCAAGAAGCCACATACATTCATATTCAAAAAAATTTGTTACAGATTAACAAAGTGTAAGCAGGCAAGGCATTTTTATAACCCAATCTTTTTATTCACTGGCTATATTTGAGGTTACAAACTAAGAATCAATCGTTTTCTTATTTATCTCAAAAGGTAATTTTATAAAAAAAATCTTAAAATAATCACAAATCTGAACTTTTATATATGACAATCAGTCAGCTTTATTATAAATCTTCAGTGTACATATGCTGTGGGGATATTCAGTCTGTCTTTAAATTTTCTTTGCTTCCACCCCCAAATTAAGAATAATCATAAATCACCTGACCATGGCCTTAATATCAACAAAATTGATAGGACAATACATTTTGAGATAATTGTTGCTGTTTTGTGTGGATATGTTTATATTTTCTAAGACTATTCCTCTGTCTAAACAAATTTTGAGACATCTTTAAATATAAATTCTATGAAGATATTTGGATATGTGTGTAAGTCAGACTGTCAAAAGGAAGAATGAAAATACACACACACACACACACACACACACACATATATATATATATATATATAATGTATATATTAATTTATATAATCTGGCAATTATAGTCACATTAATACATGAGAACATTAAAGAAGTCTATTTAATGGGTCATTGTACATTTAAAATCCAATTGAAATAGTAAAACTAACTTTTAAATTATTCTACCTTAAAATCCATATGCAATTTGCTATGAATGATTCATTATGGCAACAATATTTTTTTTCATGCAAAGTCTTCTATGCCTGCCTGAATGTAGAGCAATAAGAGGACAGAGTTTTCAGAGCTGTTAGAGGTTCAAATATTCTAAGTTAAGAATAATTATCAAGATTAAAGATTTGGCGGCTAACAAACCATGAAATGAACTATTTTAAAAATATATCAATGAACTAACTGGTGGGTTTAAGACTTTAGTCTTTGTGAAGTAAAGCAAATGACTATGGAAAAACACATATGGAAGTGAGAGAGTGCTGTGTATGAAAAACAAACCGAAAAGCTTCTTAACACCTGAGTTTGTCTTAATCAGCATTTTTTTTTTTGCTGTGACACCATAACTACAGGAATACTTACTTTAAATTATCATTTAATTGATGTTTGTTTACAGTTTCAGAGACTTTCTCCATTATTTTGATGTCAGGTAACGTGGAAGCATGCAGGTAGGCATGATGCTGGAGAAGTGGCTGAGAGTCCTATGTACACGCAACAGGTAGAGTGAAACTGGAGCTAACTTGGGCTTTTGAAAGCCCAAAGCCATTTCCCAGGGACACACTTCTTCTAACAAGGCTGAATGAGACTGCAATCACAATCCCTCTTAAGTAGTTTCCTTCCCTAATGAAAAAATAGCCAAACAGATAAGCTTACGGGGCCATTCTTAGTCAAAGTGCTGCAGTATTACAAAGCAGAATGCTACATAAAATTTAAGCTTAAAAACACAAACTGCCTTTCCTTTAAAATTAGTAATTGAGTCCTAATATCATAGCTGCACTGTTAAAGTAACATGGGACCAGCGTACTCATGTATTGTTGACACAACTGCATATTCACATATAGTTTTTGAAAAAAAACAATGTCAAAATTTTTAAATGTTAGTTTTTCTTTTCCATCTACATTGTAACATTAGGCAAATTATAGAAGTAAAAGAACAGATGTCTTGAGTCATAGCAAGTAAGAATCATGATCTACCTGATCATTTCAGTGTTCAAGTCAATTCACAAATTTAGATGCATGACGCACAGGTGGTGGTCAGAGGAGTCATCTCCTTTCATACTGAAGCTCTAGAGATTGAATTCAATTTTTAGGAACTGTAGTGCCTCTTGCTAGTGACCATATTCAAATAAATTAGCCTATGTCAGAAGTTTTGGAGATGGGACTCAGGCTTGTCAAGAAGCACCTCTACGCACTATGTCATCATGTCAGGCTTCTGACAAAAAGTCTTTATGTGGATATGGAGATATCAAACTCAAGTATTATGCTTATGTAGCAACATGGTACATACATGTTTAAATAGAAAACAGTAAGTAGTCCATATACTAAGCTTCTACAAAAAGCACAGTGAATCAAACTTCCCTTAAAGTCCTTATCAACTTTATAAAAAGATTCTGTAAAATGCTCAAATAATTATATATGCATGTTAAAATTAGAGGTGACATTATGTATCAGGATTATAAAACTGAATTGAATTGTAAGCCTTTCTAATCTCTTAAAATTTTGGCATATATTGGAACATCAATGAAGTTGATTAGTATACAGTGATCCAAAATTTTTGTAATGGATATCTCACAGAAAGATTATATGCCATTTTATATTTTTTATTTGCTTTTGTATATTTTTGTATCTTCTTCAATAATTATGTGCTACCTATTGAATTAAGAAAAAAGCTTCTTTTAAAATGGAAATAAAATTAAAATACATTTTAATAATATTTGAATTTTTCAGTGAAATTCTGGTAAGCACATCAATATATATTGGCCTACTACCAAGTGAGAATATGGAACAAATGATCAAAACTGAAGAAGTCATTGCCTAGAAGCAGGAAAATAAAAAGACACAATTCACATGAGAATTGTTGTGATCACATACCTGTGTGTATGTATGTATGCATATATATATATATACATATATGTATGTGTGTATATATTCTGTTTTTACTAATTGTGTGTTTATTTGTGGTTTGTATGTATGTGTGTGTATAAACTTTCTCATTTTAATTTTGCGGCTATATTAATTTTGTATTTATTTAGGTGTTTATTTTTGTATTAACCAACTCCTTGCTTCTACATTTGGCCAATGACATGAAAGATTTATATGAATAGCTACGGAATATAGCTATAATAAATAATGGAGAAGACACGCAAAATAAAAATTTGAATGTTTTCTTATCAGAATTTCATTATTGAAAGAGTATGCTCTGAAACATTTTTGGTATATTTTTACGTTGTTGACCTTTTATTTTTCTTATCAGAACAGCTACCAACATTTTTCTGAACTATCCTATGAATTTCATGGTTTTCATAATTTAAGGTTTCTTCTTAAATAAAAATGCAATTTACATTTTTGAAGTGCAAAAATTATTGTTATTTGCTTATGTTCAATCACAATGAATTGGATTTATAAAATAGTTGCTTTCCTCTTTTGATGTGTTATACATTTGTTTGGTAGATTTTATAAATTTTTACTAGGGTTCATTTCATTAAATACAAATCATGACATATCTTTATAATGATCTTAGTGTTCTCTTAAATTTTAATTATTTAGAATTTTACATGTTCATGTTCAATTTTATGCTTGAGATATTGACTTAAATGTTACTGATTGTTTAAAACTTTGTTTTCTTGATAGTTGGAGATTTATTTTTTCATTGGATGATTTGTGATGTAATATTCAGGACAGATCTTGTAGAAATGGAAATGACCTCTATAAATTTATTTTTTATGTGGCTCAAAATGTGTGTATCTCTCTCTCTCTCTCTCTCTCTCTCTCTCTCTCTCTCTCTCTCTCTCTCCCATGTGTGTGTGTGTGTGTGTGTGTGTGTGTATGTGTGTGTGTGTGTGTGTGTGTGTGGTGATGTATATTGTGATATTAAATGCTGTGGGACAATAGTCTTGTACCTTGTAAATATTTGTCTCTTGTTCTTGTTTAATAAAATGCTGGTTGGCCAGTAACCATGCAGGAAGTATAGAAGGCAACCAGAACAGGAGAATTCTGGGAGGAGGAAAGGCTGAGTTTTCAGTCATCATCAAGTCAAGGAGGAAACAAGATTAGAATGCCTTGCTGATAAAAGGTACCAAGCCATATGGCTAACACAGACAAGAATTATGGGCTAATACAAGTTATAAGACTTGATAAGAAGCTTGAGCTAATAGGCCAACCAGTTCATGATTAATGTATACCTCTGTGTGTTTCTTTACTGAACAGCTGCAGGATTGGGTGGGACAGAAACCTCAGTCAACAATAAAGGGGGGCTGTTACACCAGTCACACAATTATCTTTACTGCCCAGGTAAGCAAATGGAAATTATGATAACTTTTATAAGAGAAATAACAGAAAATGACTTTTTAAAATAATAATTTGGTAAAGAATGTACAATATTTTATTTATAGGAAAACACAATATTCTGTTATAACAGACTGTTTTATACTAAAATTAACTTTGAAAATGTTAAATAGTTCATAAAATCTAAATAAATCAAAGCTAAAATTTCTTAGTGGTGTTTTTGAACAGGAGGAGGAGAAGGTGGAGAAGAATCACCATGTAATATTTTGTTTTTTAATTGACATATTTTTCCTTATTAAATACGTTTTTCTTATAACATATTCTGATCATGATTTACACTCCCAGCCACATACTTCTCAGCTCCCCAGTCATACAACTCTATTCCTCTTTTCTATCTATTTTTTATAAAAACAAACAGCCAAAGGTAACTTTAAAGAAAAATAGCCCAAATTTAAAAGAGATAGAAAAAGCATAACCCCTCTAACACCCTAATAAAACACATAACCAGAAATCATAATATAGTAGGAAAAGATTATTAAGTTAAAAAAAATGCCCGAACAAAGCAATAAGAGATAAAGATTATCTCCAAAAGTGCCACTGATTTCATTCTATATTGTACTGCTGGGAGATGTCAGTCTTTAAGTGTAATTTGTATATCCAGTGAGAGACTCCATTGGCAAAAACTAGCTTTTCCCTTCCAAGTTGTTGTCATTTGGAGATAGGTTTTTAGTTAGCGATGTGAGATCATGCAAATATATAGTTTTTCAATAAACTAAAATTATATGTTAAAACAAAATGAACATACTTATCTACTCAGATATTAATATTTTTATAGGAGATCATTAAACATTAAACTTTTAGCTATCACACTGGACAATAGCATATAAGGACTTATTGTTATCTAATTGTGATTATTCCTTTACCCTAGTTTTTCCATTTTATAGTCACCATGATTTATGACTTCTCAACTTGAATTTTTCTAACTTCACTTATAAATGATATGGTATATATTTGTCTACTTTGGCCTGGCTCATATTTTTTTTAACATAATGATTACCAGATCTATGTATGTTGTGGAAATGATATATTTCCTTCCTTTATATGGCTGAATAAGATATTCTACATGAATCATATTATCTCTATCCATGTAGTAGTTTATAGACTCTTCAGCTATTTCAAATAATATTACAACAAATATATGAGGACCATGTCTATATATCATCTACTTAATATATTTTGATGCTTGTATTTATAATGGTGTTGGTGGGTTATATATGTTTTTCAATTATGTAAGAATTCTTCCTATACTTTGCTATAGCAGTTCTACTAGTGTATATTCTCACAAACCATTGATTATATTTCTCCCATATCTATGTTGAAGGAGAGGCCACTTGTTTGTTTCCTGCTCACCCAGACTCCAGAAATAATCACATAGAAACTATATTATTTAAAACACCACTTGGACCATTAGTTCTAGCTTTTTACTGGCTAACTCCTACATCTTAATTTAACCCATCTCCGTTAATTTGTGCATCACCATGAGGTCATGGCCTATCAGCAGGTCTGTCTCTGGCAGAGTCTCCATGGCTTCTCTATGACTCTGCCTTCTTTCTCCCAGCATTCTGTTTAGTTTTTCCCACCAACTTTACCTACCCAGCAGGTCAAACCAGTTTTGTTCCTAACCAGTGGTATTCACAGTATACAGAGGGGAATCCCACATCATTTTTATGTTGTTTGTTCAATAATAGAAATCATTCCTGGAGTGCTGTAATGCATTGTGACTTTGATTTGCATTTCATTCACATAACTTGTTGAAAATTCATTTGACTTCATTTGAAAACTGTTTCCACTTTCTAAAATGTGTTTGTAAAGTAGCATACAAAACAGTGGTCTTCTTTATGTTATTTTCTTCCACACCTTGGACTCCTGTGGATCCTCATATTCTACACCTTTATGTCAACCTTCTGCCTTTCTCTGCCATATTTGGGGCTTTGCATATTTCCATGTCAAATATGCTCAATTATATTATCCTTTCTTCCATTCTTAAATATCTTTTGCCTCTATTTGCCTCCTATTACAGTTTTTAGGTCTATCCAATTCCTTCTGAAGTTAATGATTTTATTTCATCTTGTTTTATAGCTGGTTAAAATTCTATTATCTACATGCCACAATTATCCTATCTACTTTTCTGTTAGTGAACATCTAGACAGTTTCAATTCCCTTCCTTTGTGAATAGAGCAACAATTAAATCAGGTTTTAAAATTCTCCATGTTAGAATATATTGCCAATTACTTATTCAGATTTTGTAAAGAAATTTCACCACTCCTCAGGCATTTTACCATTGTGCATATAGATATTTTCTCTTGTCTGTTCTCTCATAATACTCATACAAAATTGAATATAGTATAAACTAACATGAACTATCGGTATTCTAAAATGGGTAACACATACAAGAGTATTAATTGTACATATCCAAGAAATTTTAAGAGAGATTTCTACTACTTTTCTTTTAAAACTTATCTTTATAATACTTCTCTGTTGCTAATTTTTTATTTCAACCATCTTTTCCTCTACAAGGCATTATTGGGCTTAAGTCTATCTATTTTTAACCATATCCTATATATGACTTGCAGAACATGGTTATTCTATATATTGACCATGGTGAGGAAGAATCAGTGCTCTTTATTGACAAATTAATCTCACCTAGAAATGTTCAGGAAAATTAGAAATAGTGTGGAAAGAGGTAGCCTAATGCTGCTCTTGTATAATTTGCATGCAATTGATCTCATCTATATTCATGGTTAGCTTTCTTCTGACCAATGGGAATTTTATGTTATCTATGATTTTTTTTCTTGTGAAATCTGAGATAGTATTGATAAATTTTAAAACAGAATGGTGTGCCATTGTGGAGCTGACCAAATGCACTTAAAAGCCTGAGAGAGTTTGGAAAGTTATTTTAGAAAGAAAATAATAGAATTAAACACAGCTTCTTGATAACACCAATTTTTTGGGTAGGCTCTGCTTGCTAGGGGGAAGTACTCTCTTTTAAGAGAGTCTTCATGGCTCAGCTTTAGCTGAAAAACCATGCAGATCTTTTAAGAGGTCTTAACATGAAACACTTAAATGATGTTGATAAAAATCTGACTGCATACTTTTTGGTTATTGTAGGGACCTTGAAATGCCATAGAGTTGTGGCAATAAACATTGTTCTGGTCAGTACCTTTGTCATGAGGCTAGACTCTCAGAGAAAAGCTAAGGAATGGTCTGGATCCAGCTGTCAAAGCCACAGCTTTAATCCTAGCCATATCTCTTAGCAAATTAAATATTCATGTGGTCAGAAAAAGAGAGATATACAAAAAACATAGATTCACATGAAGAAAACCTCTAAATGGCTTACAGTGTGTTTAAAAATATATGTAGGCTTGGGAGAGAAAAGAAAAAGGATAAAGTCCTTAAAGAAAAGGAAGAGAGTAGTTAGGTGTTTTGGCACACACCTTTAATCCCAACACCCTTGGGAGGGAAAGGCAGGCAGATCACTGTGATTTCAAGGACAACCTAGTCTAACAAGTAAGTTCCAGGATAACCAGAGATGCACAGAGAAACCCTGTCTCTAGAAGCCAAAAATGAAATATAAAAATAAAAGAAATAGAGTTTAAAATAAAGTCATGTAAAGATAAAAAATACACAGAGAGCCTGGATACTGTATGTTATTTTGTTGTCTTTAAATTGTTCGATGGCTGAGGAAGGAACAAAAGTTTCTAAAGGTTTTTAGCTATAAATGCTGCTGGATGAATCCAACACACATATTTTAAAAATACCTTGACTTCATATTTTAAGTCAAAAATTATATTACTTTGGAGAGGAAGTTTTTCTTTGTTTCCACAGAAAAGGAGAAGCTGTTTATTCATTCTGGGTTAAGAAAAGCAGATTCAAGACTGTTAGGAAAAATGATCAAGCCTTACAGAATTTTCCAGTCAGAAAATAAATAAAATAAGATAAAATCTTAAATTTTCCTTTTGTTTCCATAAGATTATCAGCATCCCCAATCAACAGGAAGTGTCCTGGAAAATTATGTCCATATTCCCCCAAAATGGTTTATGAATATTTATCTTTGTTTAGAGTGTTGGTTACAAGATGTTATGAATAATGATCTGGACAAAAAGCTAAACAAAGGATACTTGATTCAGAGTACTTATTATAAAAAAAAGGGAGAGGGGATGCTGTGGGACAATGGTCTATACCCTGTCAATTGTATTTTAAATAAATTCTGATTGGCCAGTAGCCAGGCAAGAAGTATAGTTGGGGTGACCTGGCAGGAAGTAGAGACAGGCAATAAGAATTCTGTGAAGAATAAACTTTCATTCTGCAGTCACCACCCAGACAGAGAGGAAGCCAGACAGAGTGCAAGCAAGATGTGACTGCCGCACCGAAAAAGGCACCAAGCCACGTGGCTAACACAGACAATAATCATGAGCTAATATATGTTATAAGAGTTAATAAGAAGCCTGAGCTACTAGGCCAACCAGTTTATGATTAATGTAGTCCTCTGTATGTTTATTTGGGACTAAACAGCTGTGGAAACTGGTGGGACAGAAGCATCAGTCAACACACAACTTGTTTTATATTTTTATAACAAATTCATGGAGCATAGTAATATAGTGTTGAATGAATGATTTTGGTGTGTGTATGTGTATTGTTTTTTAAACTTTAAACTACAAAAGTACATTTCAGAAATATTTGCACAGCAATTGACAGCTAATTCAATGAATTTTACAAATACATGACTTTATGTTGAACATACAGAAATGTGCCTGAATAATTGGACACCTTAATTATAACAGTATTCATTTATTTACCATTGCTTTATACCTTCTAAGGAGTATCAGATGGTACATAAACAATTAAGGTGAATTACAAAAATACAATAAATAAATGTAGCATATCCTCAGATATAAACTTTTTATGAGCTTACATCAGCTGTACATAGTATTTATAATCCTACATTTTTGTTACATGACTTTTTACTGCTTAACAAAGTACCCAAATAAAATAATTGTTTATTTATAAATACCTTTGCCTTAGCTTGCTTTCTCTGATGAATAATCTCATGAAGCTTAAAGTTGGCCAAATATTTACTGTTCAGTTTACCAGAAGGTTTTAATCCTCAGATAATTAGAGTTGGGTAGAAAATACATGAAGAAAAGGAAGGGAAGCAACCAACTTTGTGTGTTACTATGGTAACCACTGTACTCTTTGCCTTCACATTGAAAGGTAACAATGACTTCTTATCTTGTTTAAGTCCTTAAGGAAAGAGAGTGCTAAAGAAGGAGGCATCTTGCATTGCAAATGTAGAGCAATGTATGAGTACTTTTTAATCAGCATTAGCATCCAAATGAAATGTCAGGCATGTTCTTACACATTCAAATCACAGAATCATGTCAGGAGGAGAGAGAAATGTCACTGGGGCTTGCTAGTCACCATCCTAGTTCCAGGTTCTGTGAAATATCTTCTCTGAAAATAACATGAAGTCAAATGATAGAGCAGAACTCCAGACATATTCTGACTCTCATCAATATATGTAAAAGTTTGCACTTGTCCACATATCTATCTACCCTAAACCATATATATATATGTATATGTATATACATATACATATCATATCCACACATGTTAAGAAACAATATAAATACCATATATTTATATTTATATCATAAAAGTTATAATGCATTTATATTATATAATATTATATAATAATATAAATTTATATCATATATTAACATTATATTAACGATATATTAAGATTATATATAACATTATATATAATATATAATAAATCTATATAATGTTATGTTTATATGTAATGCAGACATTAATTATTTTTGTAGAGATGTTTCACATTCATAGGCTTTCTCTTTGTGTCACTCTTTAGAACATTCAAATGCAGAGAGAAAACAGTGATAAACCAAAGACACATCAGAATAAGATATACGACTTGCATTTGGAATATCTAAATTGTGATCAGTTATACATTTTATTATTCTGTGCCTTAGAAAAACAAAATCTGTAACATACATTACAGTAAGGCTAACATAAGCATTTTACTTAGGAAACAATAATAACTTAAAAACCTATCATTTATAACTCTATATCAATTTAATTTCCTTAATAAGTGCAATATAATTGCCTAGCTGTAATAGTCTTGACAGAGTATACATACCTAGATATTCATTTCCTAGTGTTTCTGTAACTAATACCAGTATTGTCTAACAATTTTGAGTTCATTTTATTCAATGTTTATTTATTCTGTTTTCTCCTCAGTGGTACATATCACATTCCCTAGTTCTATCATCTATCCTGTACTGCTCATTAATGTGTGGTACTTTCTGTTCAAAATTAAAGAAAAAAAAACTAAAATAAACAGTGTCTAGTGTTTCCATCAATGTCACTTTTTTTCCTTGGAATCATTTGTACCATCAAAGTAAAATCTAATGTGTATTTTATAGACAAATCTAGATTCAAGTCCTTTTGAGTAAATATTTCTAAATAGCAGCCACTACACCTTTGAAGAACTATAATTTCTCCCTCTTCCTTAAAGAACACAGTGAAAAACTTGTTTTTTTTTTTTTTTTTAATTTGGAAGATCCTTACAGTAAAGTCATTTTGTAAAACAGCAACAATAATCCAGGATAATTAAATTGATTTCATCAATCAATAAGAATTATTTATTCTAGAAACCTTTTTGATTCTCCCGTCTTTATAAAACTTACTTACAACACAGTAAGTTTAGGTAATTAGGGAGTCATTTATGAGAAAAATACTGATTCGTAATAGTAGTAATATAGAAAAGGGTAAATTTCTATCTCAAGTTTTCATTTTTTAGCCTCAGCCTTATCACACACACACACACACACACACACACACACACACACACACACACACAAAAGGGATATGTGCCTATTTATGTTTCAGCACTGCGTTGTGATTAAGTGATATTAATGCTTACCATGCCCAGACTCAAAAAGAAAGATGTCTCAGGTTCTCTTTTATCTGAAGATAAAACTTTATCAACAAATCCTTAGAAGTGTTTATATAGCACTAAATAACTACAGAAAATAGTAAAGTGCGCAGAGACAAGGTGAATATTGAAAGTGTAATAGCACTATATAGGTAATATAAAGTGGAAACAAAACAATGGGGAAGGGTTTCCAACTGGACAGGAGAGGGGGTGGACAGTATAGAAAAAGAAGGGAAGGAGGGATGAAGGATGAATGTCATGGGTATTGTTCCATAAGATTACAAAACCATATTATTTAATATTTATCTAAATTTATATACAACAATGTAAGTAAAATTATATTACAAATACACACATATATATAATATAATAAATTATATCAATGTGTCATATATAGGATAATATATATATATAAAACCACTTGAACTGACAATGGTCTCCAAAAGAATGATGGACTAACAAAAATCCAAATACCAGGTACAAGATACATTCTTTTCAATAGTTTGTCAGATGTTGGAGTTCAGCTCCTGCAGGTCAGAGAAACTGGAAAGGTATATGGCATTGATTTTTACTAAACAAACATGAGTACTTATGTGAGGGACAAAATTTGATGCCTCCCCTCTCCTCCCCTCCTCTTCCCTCTTGCCTCCCCTCTTCCCTCCCTTCCCCTCTTCCCTCCCTGCCTCTCTCCTCTCCTCTTCTCTTTTCTCAAAGAGAGGGAGAAGCAATAATATGAATAAAGGAGACAAGACCATGATGGGGAAACAAAAATACCTGACCCAAGCTTGTTTGAGCTCACTTCTCAAGACTGACTGCTGGCAAACATACATGGAACTGAACCATGCAGGAAACCCTATAAATGTGGGTGACTGTTGTGTGGGTTGGGCAGTTTGTGGGATTACTGGCATTGGAATCAATATTTATCCCTAGTACATGATGTTGGCATACAAAAGAGTTCCACAATAGCACTAAATGGAGTATAACAAAGGTTTATTTATTTGAGAATAAACTCACAGAAAAAATAATGATCTGCAGTCCTCCTCTGCTTGTACTAGGAACTGGAACTGAACCCAGCAGTCAGGAGACCCGCATATGCTTTTCCTCTGCAGTTAGAGTACATGAGACCATGCCCAAAGTGGGCCAGTATCTTAAAGGCTAATGACTGAAGAACTTCTCACAGCAGCACCAACTGGCTTTTTGGAGTCTGTTTTCTTTAGAATGATAACTTGCTTAGCCTAGATACAGGGGGAAATGCTTTGGTCCTGCCTCAGTGTTGTGACAGAGTTTGTTAACTTCCCACCGGAGGCCTTACCCATGCTGAGGAGTGGACAGTTGTTGAGGTGAGAAGATGGGGGGATCAGGAGGAGGGAGAGAGGGAGAACTGGAATTGGTATGTAAAACAAAAGGTGTTTCTTTTTAAAAAAAAGAATTAAGCCTCTGAAAATGTAAGCCACCTTGATTAAATGTTTTTGTCATTCTAAGTGTTGCAATAATCATAGTGTCTCTTCAGAGCAAAAGAAACCATAACTAAGACATAAGCGAAAGACATGTACAACAAAAATCTCATATCTTAGAATAATGAAATTTATGAGGATATCAGAAGAAGTGAATATCTCCCATGATCATGGATCTGTAGGTTTAACACAGTAAAAATAGTTATCCTACCAAAAGCAATCTACAGATTCAATGCAGTCCCCATTAAAGATACAAAACAATTCTCTACAGATGTTGAAAGAACAATATTCAACTTCATGTAGAAATAACAAACAAATAAAAACCAGGATATCCAAAATAATCTTATACAAAAAACAAACAAAAGAAAACAAAGAAAAACCTCAAGGGGTAACTCCATCCCCGATTTCAAGCTTTACTACAAAACTAAAGTATTAAAAACCACATGGTATTGTCCTAAAAACAGACAGGTTCATCATTGGAACTGAATTGAAGGCTGATATGTAAATCCACATACCCAGGGACCAGATTTTGGTAAGCTAAAAATATACGGTAAAAAGAAGAAAGAATCTTCAACAAATAGTGCTGGTCTAACTGAAAGTAGGTATGTAAAAAATACAAATTGATTCATATCTATCGCTCTGCAAAAAACCACAAACGTAAGTAGATCAAAGACCTCAACATAAAACCAGATACACTGAACCTGATAGAAGAGAAAGTGTGGAAGATCCTTGTAAACATTGGCACAGGAGACAATTTTCTGAACAGAACATAAGTAACCCAGGCACTAGTATCAGCATTTAATCAATGTTACCTCATGAAGCTGAAATGCTTCTGTAAGCAAAGAGTACCATTGTTAGGATAAAAGGGCAACCCACAGAATGGGAAAAGATTTTTCACATCTGACAGAAGGCAGATGGCCAAAATATATAAACAACACAAGAAACTAGACATCAACAAAGTGAATAATCCAATTAAAAACTGGACTACAGATCTAAACAGAGAATTCTCAATTGAGATAACTCAAATGGTTGAGACTCACTTAAAGACAGACTCAAAGTTTTTAGCTATTAGGGAAAATGGCTTTGAGATTCCATTTTACGGTTAGAATAATTAAGATCAAAAACAGAAGTAGCAGCTCATCGTAGTGAGCATGTGGAACAAGGTGAATACACTTCCACTGTTGGTGGAAGTACAGACTTTTACAGCCACTTTGGAAATAAGAATAGATTTATCAGTAAACTGTGAATCAGTGGACCTCTAAACCTGTCCTATCACAGGAACACTTGCTCAACTAGGATTGTGGCAGTTTTGTTCATTATACACATAAGCTGAAAACAGTCCATCAACTCACAAATGAATAAAGAAATTGTGATTCATTTACACAGTGGAGTATTATTAAGATGATAAAAACAAAGAAATCATGACATATGCAGAGAAATGGCTAGAACCTGAAAAAAATCATCCTGAGTAAGGTAACACAGAGCCAGAAAGATAAACATGGTTTGTTTTCACTTATACGTGGATATTGTAAAATGAAACATAATCATAATATGCTCCATAGACCAAGAGAGGCTAAGTTATAAGTAGGTTAAGGGGGTAACAAAAGGACTTCCCTGGTAATAAGAAATAAAGCAGATTTCAAGATTTTCTGTTTTCATTTATTTATTTATTTATTTATTTTAATTAAAAATTTCCACCTCCTCTCCTCCTCCCATTTCCCTCCCCTCCCCCCATCCCCTCTCTCTCACTCTCCAGTCCAAAGAGCAGTCAGTGTTCCCTGCCCGGTGGGAAGTCCAAGGTCCTCCCCCCTCCATCCAGGTCTAGGAAGGTGTGCATCCAAGCAGACTAGGCTCCCACAAAGCCAGTACATGGAGTAGAATCAAAACCCAGTGCCATTGTCCTTGGCTTCTCAGTCAGCCCTCCTAGTCTGCCATGTTCAGAGAGTCCGGTTTGATCACATGCTCCATCAGTCCCAGTCCAGCTGGCCTTGGTGAGCTTCCATTAGATCAGCCCCACTGTCTCAGTGGGTGGGTGCACCCTTTGCAGTCCTGACTTCCTTGCTCATGTTCTCCCTCTTTCTGCTCCTCATTTGCATCTTAGGAGCTCAGTCCAGTGCTCCAATGTGGGTCTTTGTCTCTATCTCCATCCATCGCCAGATGAAGGTTCTATGGTGATATGCAAGATATTCATCAGTATAGCTATAGGATAGAGCCATGTCAGGCTCCTTCTCCTCAGCTGTCCAAGGATCTAGCTGGGGACATCTCCAAGGACACCTGGGAACCCCTCTAGAGTCAGTCTCTTGCCAACCCTAAAATGGCTCACTAAATTAAGATATCTACTTCCCTGCTCCCATATCTACCCTTCCTTCATCCCAACCGTCCCATTCCCCCAAGCTCTCGCCATCCTCCCTTTCTCACTTTTTTCTCCCCATCTCCCCTTACCTCCACCCCACCCCCACCCCCAAGTTCTCAATTTTTTGCTGGAAATCTTGTTTCCTTTCAATATCCAGGAGGAGAACTATATGTTTTTCTTTGGGTTCACCTTTTTATTTAGCTTCTCTAGGATCATGAATTATAGGCTCAATGTCCTTTACTTATGGCTAGAATCCAGTTATTAGTGAGTACATCCCATATTCATCTTTTTGGGTCTGGGTTACTTCACTCTGGATAGTGTTTTCTATTTCCATCCATTTGAATGCAAAGGTCAAGATGTCAAGTGTAGACTGAGGGTAGGTGAGGCACAAGAGTGATCAAAACCTAGAGGGAAGAGGGAAATTACTGGAAGAAATGACTAGAATTGGGGACTATTGGGGGGAGAGGAGGTAGTGCAATAGAAACTCCAAGTTATTTATGAGAGTAACTGTTATCTATGAGAGTAACCTTAGCAAACACTCTTAATAAGGGGGGCAAGGAGTCTGAACTGGCCATATTCTGTAAGCAGCCAAGGCCTAAAGTAGAGGGGTTGGGACACCAACCCATCTACAAAATGTATAGTTTACAGTGTGTCCTGACTGCAGAGGGTTCTGGAAATGGAGCTCAGAAGAATACTCATCAGACCAGAGACTTTAACTAGCAACTGATGAGAGCATATGCAAATTACCACAGCTAAACATTAGGCAGAACTTGGGGAATCCAGCAGAGGAGGGGAGGAAAGATCTAAGGAATCAGAGGGATCAGGGTTAGTTAGTTGGAGGCCAGCCTGGTCTATAAGAGCTAGAGTTCAAGGTCAGGCTCTAAAACTACAGTGAAACCTTGCATTTTTAAGTAGCCAGTAGGTCACCAAAGTAACAACTTTAAAGTAGATACCCAAGCAACAACTCCTTTCTTTTCTTTCTTTCATTTTTATTTTTTTAAATTTTGTATAAATCATTCTTTAAATCTCTTATCCTGAGAATAGTTTGCCATTTTATTAATAGCTTACTGTCTGAGAATGATTTACAAGATTATTTTTGAAATTTCCCTTTTCTAGCTGCCTGATGAGCTGTTAAGATCATTTTTCGACGATTGATGTTAGGTTCAGTACTTGAAGAAGTCGTTGCGATGTTAGTCTCCTGTTATATATCACTGTGGTACTGCTTCCACTTTATCTGCTCTTTTATTGGGGATATTAAATGTCTGTGGTAGTTCTACTTCAGTTACTAAAAAATGATCAAGTTTCTCAGAATATATTTCATGGTTTTCAAAATCCTACAAATGATACTTCTTCCTTATTCTCTGATGTAGATGATACAGTTAAGTGGAAGAGCTGTAACAGGAAGAGATACTTGTAACAAATGCTTTTAAGGGTGTCATTTTTCTTATACTGATGTCAGATAATGGAAATAAAATGTAAAATTAAAAGTTCAAAGTTTTAGAGTTTAAGGACTTGGATTTATCATAGTGAATTAGATCTTTAATAATATTCATAATTGCAGGCTATAAGTACTGAGGAAAGGTATAGAACATAACTTTAAGACTTAACCCAATAAAATTTGATAACCAGGTAACTTAGGTCACCACACTAAGGAAAGAGAAATCAAAATGGAGCCACCATCTTTTAGAAATATCATTTGCTTAGTAAATCTCAGAGCCTCACTCATTTTCTTTAGAGAAAATGGTTCTGATTTAAATTATGTACAGTTTTTATGTAATTAAAAATTAGCACTATATAATATCCAATTATATTCATAGACAATGATACTAGTTTAAAAAATAAACTTTTCTACATTCAAGTATGTCGCCAATATTCTTTTATTACTGAGTTATCTATAGCCTAATGATTTCATTGCAGATTTTTGATAGTAAGTTCAAAATAAGTCAGAAAAATTAAAATAAACAACATTTTGGGCCAGTGCACCCATGTATGAATTGTTAAGTTAACATATCCACCAATATGTTGGTTAGCAGCTAGTGAAATAAAATTCACAGTATTCAGAAACATAGAAATACCAAATATGAACTCCCTACAGCAAAAGGATGGATAAAGATATTTATAAAAATATAAGTAGATGATTTCCAATGAGTGAGTGAAAGACCTTTGATTATCATGCTTTATATTTAAGTAGTATATATAAGTTTCTACAGTATATATGTGGTGCAGGAGAATTGTCTGTAATCTGTCAATCCTGTTTTAAATAAATGCTGATTGGCCAGGCAGGAAGTATAGGCTGGAAAACCAGAAAGGAAGTAGAAATGATGCAATGAGAACAGGAGAATTCTGGGAAGGAGGAAGTTGATTCCTCCCACTCCTGCCCAGACCACAGAAGCAGCAGGATGTGATCTGCCCCACTGAAAAAGGTACTGAGCCACATGGCTAACATAGATTAGAAAAATGGGTTAATCAAGATGTGAGAGTTAGCCAATAAGAAGCCTGACCTAATAGGCCAATCAGCTTTATAGCTTATAGAGACCTATGTGTGATTTTCTTTGGGGCTAAACAGTTGTGGGGTACCGAGTGGGACAAAAATCCCAACAAACAAGCAGTCTGGCCCTTGTGTTACATATATGTTCATTTTTCTGTATTCACTTAATCAGTTAGTAGACGCTTAGATTATTTCTTGGCTATTGTGACAAGTAATGCAAAAAAATTAAAAATATGCCAATAAACTTTATTTCTTTTAATGTATATGTAACAATAGCTCCCTGAAGGTTTCTTGTTTATACAGTGATACTATATTATCTCTAAAACCATTTTCCAAAATTTTTTCAAGCAAAAAAATAAAAAAAAAGACTAAAAAATGTTCTATAAGAACTAAATGGGCTTTAGACTTGTTTATTGGATCTGCAAACCATACAGTATTAATTATTCAAAAATACCAGAAAATTTCTTTTGCTATGAGATATGAACACTATCTCTGACTGGCCTCAATTCACTATGGAATTGAAATCTCAAATTTACTTTGTAAGTGTCCCATATAACTGAGTTAATGCTTGATTTTCTTATCTTCTTGTTTCCATTTCTTGAAGTTCTAGGATTATAGATTTGTATCAATATGTCTAGATAGGGATTTTTAATATTTTTCTGGTGTTTGAAGCTAGAGCCTCATTCATGCTAAAGAAATGTCCCATTACTGTGTTACATCTTCCAGAATCAGAATTATGGTAACAGATTCGCATCAAGAAAAAGAGGCTAAGAACTTGAAGTATTAGCAGAGTTCAAGGGAGGGTTACTGAGAGAGGATAGGATGAGAAAATGGAAGGGAAAATTATAAAATAGTATTTCAATTAAAACATGTTTAATAGTCAAATGTAGTGTGGTGGCTCAAACGGATAATCCTTACAGTTTGGGGGAGTGAGAAATAAGGAACACTGAAAGCTGCAGCCCAGCCTGGTCTACATAGTGAATTTTATCCAGTGATAACAATTAAAAAATCACATGTGAACGAATTAGAATAAATCAATTATCCTTCATGAATACTTATAAAAATAGATCATTCACTTTAATAAAGATTAAAACAAATTCACATAGTTGGCATCATATGTATAATTTCTTAACATAGTCATTAGCTCATTATTAATTAGATTAGAAATTAGCTATAATAATCAATGCAAACAAAAGTAAAGATGTATTCACAACTTAAAATACATGCTTAGAGTTTTACAAATAAATATGAAAATACTAATTGGAATTACATTGTGGAGAACTGGTCCTGAACCTCACAGGCTGAAGCAATCAGAGTGCTATAGGGTCCCACACCTTATTTGTGCATCACAATAGGACTGAATCTGGTATAGTCCTCCCTCTTCTGCAGTGTGTTGAACTGCAGTTCACTCCTACTACCCCTAGCTAGGGCAGAGCTCACCCTCCTCTTTTCCAACTGCAGCACTTGGGAAAGTGGTGCCTGTATGTCTTCCAGACAGCAAAGCAGAGCTGACCCTGTTGACAGGGGCATGGGTGAGTTGGTTGAGAGCATGAGCATGGGAGAACTAGTGCCACCCTTCATCTTCCATATGGCGATATGGGTAGGAGAGGAGAGATGCCCCATTGCCTACCTCTTACTGTCTGTAGCAAGTGAGAGAACTAAACCTGAGATCATAAGAGCAGGAGAGGTGCAACTGACTCTCGCCAGCTGCAGCACTTGAGAGAACAGGCCTTGCACCTTGCCTGGACAGCCCAGTAGAGCTCAGCATGTTCACCGTGTCTCAGGTGAGCCAGTCCCAAAGTTGTGAGTGTGTCAGAGCTGACTTTCCTACTCATCTGTTATGTAGCAGCATAACAAGGGCAAGGAAAGATGCTCGTCCGTTACTCTTTACCCCTCACCAACTGCAGCAGACAAGGAAGCTGACCCTCCCCCTTATCACTTGTGACATTCAGGAAAGTGGGTCCTGCTCCTTACCTGGGCAGCACAGCAGAGGTGACCCTGTTGACAGTAGAGAGTTGGCGTGACAGTGGGATAGCTGGTCATGCTCCCGTGTCTGCAGCATGGTGGCGTGGGCAGGGAAGAGATGCAGCACTCAGCCCCAACCGCCTGTGGAGAGTAAAAGTGTTGACCTTGAGGCCTTAAGAGTGGGAGAGCTGTTCCTGCCTCTCACCATCAGCATCAGCAGCAGTTGGTAGAGCGGTCCCTGCAACTTGCCTTGCAAATGCAGTAGAGCTAGCCCTGATGGTATAGGTGTAGCTGAGGGCATGAGAGCAGGAGAACTAACCACACACCTTGCTCATTGCTGTTTAGGGTCAACTAGCCAGAGCAATTCCAGAGAGCTCACTTATAGCTGTTTCTTTTCTAGTTGAAGAGTTTTGTTAGATGGAGAGTTTAGGCAGGTTCCACAAACTAACAAGTATGGGACTTGGAGTCACTTGGGTAAATGTTTAAAAGTGGCGGAGGCAGAAATCCTTAATAAATAAATAAATTTAAAAAAAAAGAAAAATAAGAAAAAAAAAGTGGCATAGCTGGATCATGGGATCCACAGTAGTAGTACTAGTCTATGATTCCACATCATTGCATTTTCTTATCTTTCTTCCACATTCTCTCCAGCAGTTGTCAACATAGTGGAGAGATGCTTACATATCAGTGTTTACTGAGCACTGTTTGTGAACCTGGTGTCCAATGGCAGAAGAATGGGTACATATAGTTTTCCTGCCATAAAAGAAAAAAAATGAAGTTTCCCTCAAAATGAATTCAACTGTATATAATCATATTAAATGATATAAGCCACTCTTGGAAGGATTTTATTGTGTTTCTTTTAGGTATTGTTACAGTATTTTATAAAGATATTTAGGGTTATGAATTTATACATGACGTGAGAGTAAAGGTAAGACTGTCAGGGATAAAGTGAACTCACAAGAGATAAAATAGGTGAAATAATATTTGAAAGCAAATAGATATACTTCATCCAGAATTAATTTGGTATTAGTATAGAGCTAATAATATTTTCATCTGACCACCATGATACTTACTGTCTTCAGCTGAATATCAAGTATTTGGTAATAGTTTACATGAATTTAGGTGATATGAACACATTCCTTTTATTATCATTTCTCAAATATGCTGTAATACTAAAAACCAAATAAAGCACACTGATGATAAATCAGTGTTAATATTTATGAGTATTGTTTCAGATTAGTAATGAAATTCACTGTCATGAACCATAATAAAATCTCTGTTTTTTTTTTTTTATGGGAGTTAGTGAGGTTTTTCAGTAAAGAGCAGAGTACACACACATTTAGCTATCGAGCCTTTGGCCATTGTCACAGAGTCTCTGGGCCAAGAGAAAACAAAATTAATGCACATGGGACATGGTAACATTCCAGTAATAACATTCTTTGACCCTAAAATTTGAATTTATTTTAATTTAAATAATACTCTTTCTCTTTTTTTCTCATCTGTTTGCTAATGTCACAAACAATCTTAACAACTAGGAAATAGTAAAATAAATGTGTTGAACTTACATATAGGCATGGATTGTTGACCATTATTCTTCAATTTGTAGCAGGGCTACTCTGTGTGTTTTACAGAGGGCACAAATGTCAATATGTACCATCCATGATCTTTCAATTCAATGAATTTGATTCAGAGATGACCACTAAGAACTGCTAGTCACTCATTTAAGTCACATTATTTATCTTACTGACTGCATACTCTCTTTAACCATTACTTTATTTTTGAAAACATTTTATGAATCTGACTTACATCATAAAGGCATATTAAAGTTTACTCAGTGTATTGTTAAGTTTATTTTTGTTTTAGTTGAATAATTTATTTATCTTTAGATTCAGGGCTTTACCCTGTGGAGCTGCAGTTTCCCTCCATGATCCACTGAGCTTTGTATCTTGATGATTATCAGACTTTTTCATATTGGAAGAGTAGTAGTAGAAATTACTGTGGTGAAAAATTTCAACAACTATTCATAAAATTTTGCCCAGGCTGATATGACCTTTCTAAACTAATTATTTCTTAGTCTCCATTGTTCTTTCTTCAAACACCAAATCATTCATTTATCTCTATAAAAGAAGATTTAAAAAAAAAAGTAATGACTACCATGTATTGGTTCATAGCCTGGAAACCACACAGAGAAAATAAGAAAAATGTGAGGTGTCAGAAATGCTTAAAATTTAGACATTGCATTCATAATTGCATAGAAGAAGCTAAATACCTATATTAATTATAAGTGACTAAAAAAACAGAGTTAAATAATGTTCTAAAACAACAAATAAATGGACTACTATTGCAACAAAGCATCAGAATAATTAATGTAAATACAGTGAACATGATGAAAAGGTCTAAGAGTATAACTATGTCAGGCAGTGACCATCAGCCTGTGAATCTTCAGCAGGGGGCAAACAGTCTACTACATTTTACTGGAAGCACAGGAACAATGATGCGATCTCCTATAGCTCATCTTCTCTTCTCTTCTCTTCTCTTCTCTTTTCTTCTCTTCTCTTCTCTTCTCTTCTCTTCTCTTCTCTTCTCTTCTCTTCTCTTCTCTTCTCTTCTTTTCATTGACCTCTTTTTCCTCTCAATTCTTCCTTAAACTCCTACTCCTTATGTAGCAGCAGCAGTACCAATGCAGCTGGCCACTCTGAGGATGAGTACCCAAGAAGACAAAGAAATAAAAGCCCTTTTGCACAGTACCAACAGGCTTAAAACATCAATGCAGCTCTCACAGCAGACTGTCAGAGATTCTTCACAAACAGGTCACCTTTAATCCCAGCACTCGGGAGGCAGAGGCAGGCAGATCTCTGTGAGTTCGAGGCCAGCCTGGTCTACAAGAGCTAGTTCCAGGACAGGAACCAAAAGCTACGGAGAAACCCTGTCTCAAAAATCCTCCCCCCACAAAAAAATCAGAATTTCTAGAATTCAAAACTTTATAAGTAGTTTCCATTGCACAAAAGAAAATTAATAATAGAAATGTAAATACTTTTAAGAGTGAATCTTATCTCTTTTAAAAATATATTAGAAATATATGTGTAGAAAATAATTGAAGCTGAAAACTGGTAAATCTGTCTCTAGGGTAAATCTTTTTTTAATGAAACTCTCTGTATGAAATGAAAATCTTATTTGGCTACATGAAAGATTAGAAAGGTTTTCCAGATAATGGACCAGAGCATCATATATTGCTTCATATGTATTTTTGACTATGTTTATTAAGAAAGACTTAACAAACACATTGTTACTATAACTATAGTTTTCCAACTGTTGATCATTTCTTTATTTTTGTTTGTGCCCATAAATTATTTGAATATTTGATCTTAAATGTGTAAACGTAACAAACATGAAATAACATAGGGAATGCTCCAAGTTTAAAAATAAAGTAAGTTGTTTTTCATCTTATTTAGACAATAATTTTGATTGCTTTCTAATGTTGGAATTGTTTATGTAAAAAAATGTATTAGCAGAACATACCTGAGCTTTCTTTACTAATGTTACCATCTGCAAGGCATGGCATTGAAATTTCTTACCATTTGTGTGTTCTCAGCTGCATTGTGTATGAAGATTTATACTTTTTTAATTTATTTGTTTTTTTTCTAATGAAAGTTTTAAACTTCCATTTGCCATTTTGCTTATTTAGCCAGTTCTGCTTTTCTATACTTAGTAAAATGAATAAATTTCCTATTAATTCTATTTTGCATTTATATTACATATTTTACATTGTATGACAACTCATTAACAAACTATAAACCTTAAATTAATTGATATTAAAAACTGAGATATTGCAGAAAGTACTAATAATTCATTAGTTTTTAGGTTTAGGCAATTATTTTGACTGGTGATAATTATATCAAAAGTACTCTGTTAATTTTTTGGCAGGCAGAGCAAACTGTAATATGACACCAGATTGTTTTTCCTTCACCATTGTAAAAACTATCTCTCTGCTTTTAATTTTCAAACCTGAACCTTTCAGTTGCTTAAAAATTGTTCTCTTTGTGTTTGTGTGCATGTGTAATTTGTGTGTATGTGGTGGTTTGAATAAAAATGGCCCCTATAGGCTCACAGGGAGTGGCACTGCTAGGAGGTGTGGCCTTGTTGGAAGAAGTCTGTCACTGGAGGGCAGGCTTTGAGGCACAAGCCAGGCCTGATATGTCTCACTTGCTTTTTTTTTGCCACCACTGGATTCAGATGTGGAATTCTCAGTTGTGGAATTTCTCCTGTACCATGGTTTCCTGAAGACTTCATGCTTCCCACAATAACAATAATAAGCTAAATCTCTGAAACTGCAAGCCAACCCCAATTGACTGCTTTCCTTTGTGAGAAATTTTGTGGCCATGGGGGTCTCTTCACAGCAATAGAAACCCTAAACAAAACAGTATATAAGTGAATATGTGTACATCACATACATTCAGGAGCTCTAGAAAGGTGTAAGATAGGTAAGATATTCTGGATTTGATATTACATACATTTGTGAGCTTCTATGTGAGTCCTAGGAACCAAACCCAGGTCACTGTATGAATTTTCTTACACACTGAGCAATTTTCCAGCCCTCTATTACCTTTTACAGTAATAAATTGTAAGATAAAATAATCCATTAAAGTAGTCTATATTCAGAATATTATGAATATACTAGAAGACTCAAACTACAATGATATGAGTAGAGTAGTTGAGTGCAGAAGCAGGAGGGACTACCTTCATCAAGGGGCGCCACTTTCATCTGCTTCATTTATGCAACATTTGTAGCAAATTACACTTAAGTAGAACATTTCACACCTAATAAAATATTGAAGCCTACCATAGCATGTTGTAAAACACTGAGCAGAAACCTAATGTAAGAGGTCAGTCTGGAAAAGAAAGATTTTGACTAAAAATAGATAGGAATCATATTTTATCTCAGAAACTCCAAGGAAATTGAAATCACGCAATATCAAGAATATCTGGACCATTGCTACCGAGAAAAATAAAGTGTTTAATTCTAAAAGGAGAAATGTGATAATGAGCAACACAAGGTGTAGTGGCTTGAATCAGCATGACTTGTGGTGCCTGCACTATCTGGAACTGCAGTCTAGCAAGGGTCTGAGAAGCATGGGTCACTCTTGAAGCAAGAATGCCAATTTTATTGTGGTCCATGGCAGCTTATATAGTGCTCTCCTTGATTAGTGGCCACTCCCTAGCTCTCAGGATTTTTCAGCTGCAAGCCCACTAGAAACCACTTCCTTATTATCCAGAACTCTTGAGGGTCTTGTGCTCAGGACAGCTGCAAGTATAGGAAAACAAGTTGTTCAATCCAAAAGGAAAAGGGTCACAGAAAATTCAGGGTCTGAGGGTCTACAACCTAACTCCTTTATGCTCGCAACACAAGGTGCGGTGATTTGAGTAAGCATGACTATCAAAGTGTAGTGGTTTGAATAAGCATGGATCCCGAAGGCTCACAAATTTGAATGCTTGGTCACTAGTTAGAGGCGCTAGTCAAAAGAGATTAGGAGGTGTGGCCTTGTTGAGTAGATGTGGCCTTGTGAGGGGAGGTATATCACTTGTGATGTGCTTTGGCATTTCAAATGTTCAAGCCAGGTCCAGTGTCTCTCTCTTCCTATTGCATTGATCTGGATATAGATCTGGATATAGAACTTTGAACTACTTCTACAGCACCATGTCTGGCTACATATCACCAATATCCAACTATGAAGATAATGGACTAGACATATAAACTTCAAGCCAGGCCCAATTAAATGCTTTCTTTTATAAAAATTTCTGTGGTCATAGTGTTTCATCAAAACAAAATGAAACTGATTAATATAGAAGTTGGTACCAGAGAGTAGGATTTTGTCATAAGATGCTTGACCATGCTGCTTGTTGTCCAAATGTAGATATCAGAATTTTGGAATAGGAAAGTCATTGAACACATTAAGCAGGGCTTAATGAATCATCCTAGTGGGAGCATGGGAGACAGTGCTGAGGAACACAATTTGAAATCTGAAGATAAGACTAAAGATGTCTCAGAAGAGAAAAATATTAGTAAGTGGCCTAGAGACTGTTTTTGTGATGTTTTCGCAAAGAAAGTAGCTGCTTTTTGCCCTTGTCCAAAACATCTATATGAGATTACAGTGAAGAGTTTGCAATTAATGACATTGGCAGAGGAGATTTCAAGACAGCCGTGTTTTGACTGTGTTCTGTGTTTATTAGTGACCACTGTTATGAATATATACATTGAAAAATACAAGAAAAATTCAATTTTTAAGTTTGTGTATAAAAGGAACAAGAGGAAATATAATGAAGCTGAGTCCAGTGGTCAAAGAGATAAAAGTTTAAAGAAAATCCTGATGATAAAAGAAATAAAGTGAGTGGAAGCCTCAGGACAAGACCCCACCCAGGTAAACTCACAACTTACGAAAAGGAATTAAAGAAAATCTTAACTAGCAAAAAAGAAGAGTCAAAAGTTTGAGAAATGCACATGAACAAGGGTCAATACAAGCCCTAGCAAGCAGAAGAAATTGTCAGATTTGGCCATATGGATTTGGTTTTAGAGTTATGGATACAAAAAAGAGGTTGGGGAATCTCCATCTACAGGTATGGACAACTGTTGAGGCCAGTCATGTTTCAGGGGTGTTCCTGCATGGGGGCGGTCAGAAAGGTCATTATGTGAAGCTTTTAAGGTGAATATTGGATTGGGATGGAAACTCTAAGCTTTTGCAAACACCAGAATCATAGGATACCTGCTCAGGAGAGCTGCAGACAAGGTGTAGCAACAGAGCAAGAGAGAGAACTCTGTTTCAGGCAACAAAGGTAGGGGGAGTTGGAAATTTGGATAGCAGTTTGAATTAGACATGGACAATTAGAGTTGGAGTTTTCAGTGGTGGTTTTCAGTCTTGCTTTGGTCAAGTATTTCCTCACTATGCTCCCTCCTTTTGGAATGGTAATGTATATTTCATCCACTGCATCTCTAAGTATATAATTTGCTCTTTGATTTTTGATTTTACAGGGGCTTATAGTTAAGAAATTGCCATAAACCTTAGAAACCACTTTGAACTTTGGGCATTAAAGACTTACTTTTAAACAGTGTTGAGTCTAATATAGACAATGGGGAGTTTTGAAGGTAGAATGAAAGCATTTTTACATTATGATATGGCTATGAGGGTCTATGAGAGCCATTGAGTCAAATGCGGTGGTTTAAATAAAAATGTTCATATATTTGAAGGCTGGGTCATTTGTGTGGGGCACTAATTGAGAGATCTTTGGAGGTATGGTTTAATTGGAGTATATATAGCCTTGCTGGTAGAAGTGTGTCACTGGGGCTTGGTTTGGGGATTTTGAAAACTCAAGCCAGGCCAAGTGGCTCTCAAGTCTTGCTGCCCATTGATCCAGATTTAGAACTGTCAGCTACTACCTTTCTAGCACTATGTTTGCCTGCATGGCATGCTATTCCATGCCATGAAGAAAATAGGCAAAATTTCTGAAACAACAATCCCCAATAAAATTCTTTTATAAGAGTTGGTGTGGTCACAATGTCTCTTCCTAGCACTAGAACACTGACTAAAGCTCAGAGAAAGGAAAAATACAAATAGTAGATTTTACATCTTTTTCATATGAAAGAATAGAATTAAGATAAAAGCCAATACTTTAAAATGAGGTTGAAAAATACATACAGCCAGTGTGGCTGCGCTGTGCTTCTGTGTCATCAGTGGTAGTCAGTTTACTGAGCAATGCACCCATTGAAATTGTAAAGGCCTAACTCCTAAGTAGCCGACGATAGAAAAAATGTTTCACTTGATATATGTTATTTGATATTTACATATAAAAATATTGAAAACACTGATTTGAAATGAATTATGGTAATAAAATTATTTAATTTTTTTTATCAAGCAAAACTACCATGACAACAACATTGTATACTTAGATAAACCTAACCAAAATTAATACATATGAATGTAAGATTATTTTTCTCTGAATATAGATGCTATTTTTTCTTATTTCTTGCTTTATGCTTTAATGAAAGCCATGCATCATTGCTTTAAGTGAAGTAAAGCATAGGATAAAAGAGAACATTGCTATTAACCTCTAACATTAGTGTGTTTGGAGGCAGCGACAAGTTTAATAACTCAAAGATAAAATAGTCAAAGTGTAATTACCTAAGCCTGCTTCACCGTGGCACATTAACATAGGGTAATAAACTTTAGTCTATTTTCACAGAGGGATGAAATCATAGTCCATAATCAATTGTATCCATTTTGTGGCTTATGGAGTTCCTGCTCTTTCAAAAGGAGGTCATCATCTTATGTTTCACTTTTGTCAAATGATACAGTGCTTCAGCTTATTGTTACATAAAACTGATTTTAAATAATTTGGACTTAAAGTCAACATCTAGCTCTCACTTAAATCTTCTTTATTTTTTTATACCTAACTTAATCCAACAATTATTTGACATTCAGGTTATATATTATTTTAACATCTCAGGTTATTTGAATCTCAGCATTAAAATTAGTATTTTAGGGTGAATAAAAAAGGGTGATGTTTCAGAAAATACCCACGTGTTACATAAATATAAAATATGTTTTGTAAGAAAATAGGATTTCCTGTAAAGAGAAATACGAAGAATAGTTTTCCTTGTTTATATCATTTTTGTCACATAGTTTTCTTTCATTGTAAAACATTAAAGAAGAATTTAAAAAAAACATACAAATTGAATTATAGAAACAAATTACTCACTACTTTTAATGTTTAGCTTTAATCACAAACAAATGTGAGCTTTACAGATGATATAGAAATATATGAATAGATATATGAGGGTTTGACATGCATTTTCTCTTTCTAATAACATGATTTTGAAGTTAGGCAGTGGTGGCACACATCTTTAATCCCAACACTCAGGAGGCAGAAGCACGTGGATCTCTATGAGTTTAAGGCCAGCCTGATCTACAAGAGCTAGTTCCAAGACAAGAAACCCTGTCTCAAAAAAATAAAACATGATTTTTAAAATTAAATATTTCTAAAATCTACTTACAAAATCTGAAAGTATAGTCTTAAATTAAAAAGTAACTAAGGAAAAATTAAAATATAAAAGTGTTTTTCAGAAATAATCCTTTTTTTTTTAGCAATATAATCAAATGTGGTTTTGAGAATAAACTTTCTAATGCAACACACGACATTAAGGTTAAGGATCTTGTTTTTTCAAACTATGCGTAGAAATGCCAACACTTACTTCACCTTTATTAGTCAAAAAAAAAAATCTGTAACACACTCAAGAGAGAATCTGTTGGCTCAGGTCTTTCCATGTGTTCAGAAAAGTCAGTTACTCACTATCTTTGTTATCTTAAGAATTCCCCAGTAATATTATTAAATGATAAATATCCAGCTTAGTAATACCACTCTTGGGAATATACCCAAGAGATGCCCTATCATATGATAAAAGCATTTGTTCAACTATGTTCATAGCAGTATTATTTGTAATAGCCAGAACCTGGAAACAACCTCGATGCCCTTCAATGGAAGAATGGATGAAGAAAGTGTGGAATATCTACACATTAGAGTACTACGCTGTGGTAAAAAACAATGACTTCTCGAATTTTGCATGCAAAAGAAACTTGTTTTTCAAAATATTTTATTCAGGGTAGAGGCAGCACAAGATCTGACGATGTAACTCAGGATGGCCAGGAACAACTTGCTTTGTAGTGCAGGATAGCATTGATCTCACAAAGACATGTCTACTTTGTCTCCCAAGTGCTGGGATTAAAAGGGAATGCCTTCATGTCTATCAAAGTTGCTTAGTTTACATATATGTTCCATTTTACATGGAAAGTATTTATTATTTAAAGTATCAATATAAATTTACTCTAAACAATAGTTTAATTGAGTAGTCAGTTATTCCATTCAGCTTTATTATACTGCAAAACTCAAGAGAAGGAAATGAGAAGTCAGATTATACGGTTTGACCTTTTATAATGATCAGTTGGCTCTAGTACACTTTTCACATAACTACTTTAGTATGCACAATGTTGCATAAAGTAAACAAGAGATATTAGTAGCAGTAGGAGGGAAACTTAATCTAAGATAATGGCACTATTTGAATAACAGTAGGAATTCAGTCAGAACAAGATGATTAATAGATATTCAATTATTCCAGAGCAAAGATTAAGAGAATTGGAATAAGGCATAAAAATACTTTTTAACTTCAGAAAATAAAAATATTATTGAGTTCCTTAAAAAAAGTAAATATTTAAAAACTAAAGAATAATATATCTATCATGTGTATGAATAATTCATTCATTAAAATTCTCAACTCATGTTGCCTTCTATATTTTTAGATAATGGTACAGAAACTATTCATTAATCTGCCATGAAATTATCATGGAAAGAGATTCAGATCTGAGGTTTATTTTACTCTGATCTTAATTCCCATAATAATTTTTAATAACTGGCTTATAATAACACACCAGCATTTGAAAGTATATTGGTATCTTGTAATTTATAATAACCAAATGTGTGCAGTTTTCAGTATATCCTACATGCTATATGTTAAAACTTTAAAGGGTTATTCCATATCCATCTGCATATGGTCAGCACTAATTGGACTCAGTGGGCTAAATAAATAATAGAAAGAAACATGAGTTTTGGAGTGAGATATAATAGGAAGGAGTAGGGAGTACTTGGATAAGAGGAGTAACAGTTAGATACAATTAAGATATGTGTTGTTCAGGCTAGTTCTTTTTCAACTTGAAACAAGCTAGAGCCACGTGGGAAAACAAACACACATACCAGAAACGTGCCTCCATCAGATTGGCCTGGAGGCACATCTGTGTGGGGCATTTGCTTGATTAATGATTAATAATTTCACTGTGAGCATTGAGATACTTAGATAGGTCTTCTTCCTCTTTCTTTCTTTCTTTCTTTCTTTCTTTCTTTCTTTCTTTCTTTCTTTCTTTCTTTCTTTCTTTCTTTCTTCCCCTCTTCTATAATATCCCCTAAGCTTTAGGTATTGTGGTATAAATGTTCTTTTAATGATACCCAAATATCATTAAATTTCAGATGTTTGTACAGTAGCTAGTGTCTGCACTCACCTGTGCTCTACTTATGTCTGAGAGTAACATTTGAGTATACATACACATATTTAGAAGACAGCATGGGGCCATGTCAGTTTAACTACAGAGTAGGAGTAAGTCTTCATTCATTTATGAACTTTGTTTATAGGAACAGACAGGAAAATTATTCTTTGGTGTTGCCATAAATTTAATCAGGGAACTCTTCATTACAACAATACCAGGTTTTTTTTTTTCCTATTGTTTTACTTGAAACATCTTGTCTAACAAGTTGGTACTATAGTTCATAGGTTAGCCCACTAGTATGATCCCATATGAAAACTAGCCAAAAGAAAGACTACTAACAGCTGATTTCCAGATTGTTTCATTATACCTCCCAACCAATGTATGTGGTGTCTTCAGGAAAAAGTTACATCAATTGGTTATGGTAGTCATGCAAGAGGAATGGCAAGAGTTTGTGTCGTTTGGGTGGCTTCTGGAACTTACCTCGCTAATAACTCATGAAAAAGCATCCTTTCTTGAAATTACTAAAACTTTACTTAAAAATCTTCAGCATTTATGAATGACATTATCTAGACACAGTGGAGAATATCATGTTTACAATGCTTTCAAATGTCTTCTTAGGTTTTAATTAAATAATTAGTGTCACATGTGAGCTATGGTTCATGGCTTTTCTGTGGAAGTTTGAGGATAACTTATGGGAGTTCATGTATCCTTCAACCATGTTGGTTCCTATGATCTATTTCAGACACATAGACGTGATAGCAAATGTCTTCAGTTGTTGAGATATCTTACTGGTTTTAAATTTACATTTTAATTGGTCTGCATAGTAGTAGTTACCAGATGTCCTTTTCATAAAGATTTGCTTTATTTACCCCCTGCCCAAACCCCTTCCCTATTCTCCAGTTCCTGTTATTGTCTAAACTTTTCCACTCACAGTAGTTCTCCAACACTACTTTTGTTTTTAATAATGCTCTACATCCTTCCCTTAAGGTATCTGCTTAGGTCATAGCACTTTCTTAGTCTTTTGGCTTCTATAGGATACCAAGTTTAACATCAAATCTAAAGATCCAAAGGTAAAATTCACATAGGAAAGAGAAAGTGTGATGTGTGAATTCCTAAGTCTGAGTTTCCATTTAAAGTTTATTATTTTTCCCCAGTTCCATTTATTTACCTAGAAAGTCCACTTACAGTTTCATTTATCTTTTAAGTGAAAAAATCCCAATGAATATCTGCACAATATTTTTTATTACCAGTGTATCAGTTTATAGAAAACCCTTAAAATAGCATTAAAATATATGCCACAACTGACCTAGCAAGAAAGGGGAAGGACCTCTACAATGAACAATTTAGAACTCTGAAAAAATAAGTTGATACAGGTATTATAATATGGAAATTCTTTCCAAGCTCACATATTATCACAGTTGCTATTTTGAAAAAAAACTATCCTACAGGAAAGAAATTAATAAATTCAACACAATAGCAAACTAATACCCAACCTATTTTAAAGAGAGAAAGAAAAATGAAATAAAATCCATATGGAAATTAAAAAGACCACATATAGCCAAATCTATCTTAAGCAAAAGGAATAGTCATGAATGGATGACCATTGCAGCTATCAAGTTGTTCTACAGAATATTTGTAAGAAAAACAGCATGTTACTAGGGCAGCAGACACAAAGATCAATGAGATTGAACATAAGCCTCACATTTAACTACATGCAATTACAACTAATTGATGTTTAACAAAGTTTCCTAAAATATACACTGGAGAAAAGACAACATCCTCAACAAATACTCTTGCAGAAAATGGATATCTACACATAAGAAAAAAAAACATTTTTTTTTACTTGACAAAAATAAAATCCAAAATAAATCCAATATGCCAATTGCAAACCCAACCTCTAAAGCTGTGGAGAAGAAAAGGATTTCAATGCAAGGTGTAATCATGGGTAAGGCTTTCCAAGTAGCTCCCTGTCACTTAGAAAAATAGCCAACAATTGACAAAAGGAATCTCATACAATAGATACTTTTGTACATCAACAGAAGCAATTACTTCAGGGACTTGACAACTTACAGAGGGTAAAAGTGTCTGAAACATCTTGTACATCCAACAGAGGCCTAATATCCAAAATACATATATAACTCAAAATCAAAATTTCTGAGAAAAATTGAAATGATTGCAGATCTAAACAGAGTTCTGTAGGTGGAGATTTCCTATCACACAGCCATTCTCAAATAAACACACTGAGACTTAATATTGTTTATAATTTCTTGGACAAGCTCAGGTTTGTTATTAGCTAGCTCTTACATTTAAATTTAACCCATGTTCCTTATTTATGTTCTGCCATATGGCAGTACCATTATTATCAAGTCATACTCATCTCCTGCTCCCTCTGCATCTGGCTGGTAATTCCTCTGACTTCGCCCTTCATTTTGGTTTTCTCACCTAACTTATTCTGTTCCGTTCTGCTCTTGGCCAGTATTATTAAACGAATCACAGTGACAAATCTTCACAGTATACAAAGGGGTTAATCTACATCATTTCATTTTTTTAATCTAATTAAAAAGTAAGGTTCTAACTTTAACAGAATAAAATTATACACACTAATAATAGTCCTTAAGAATTATAGTTACACTATCCAGTCTATTTGTATTCATCAAAATTATAGAAAATGTTATATCTTACTTAACTTGGTGAGTCTAAAGTTTTATATCTAATTTATCTTTTATCATAACTAAGAAAAACAATCGGTCCACACCTACACAAAGAACTACTGGTAGCTAATGAATGTTGAAAGAAAGTAAATTGGCCTCTCCCAGAGATGAATCATGAATTCTTGTCCAATTTAAGGTGATTGTTTCTGAAATCATAAAAAAAGAACAAAATGAATAAGAGGTACTCAAAAGGTTATATTTAAATATCTATGCACACACAAATATAACAATATATTTGAAAATATACTTAGAAGATTATATTTAATGCCTAGAGTAATGTAAATTCTAAATACCCATCTAAAGAGGTATCAGAGGGAGCAATATTTGCATGTGATCTAAGGACAATCCCTCTGATAAATAGGCAAAGATTTTGACTGATTTTTTTCTTTTGTTCTAAGAATCTATGCAAGGTTAAATTTAAAAAAATCTTGGACCAAAGAAATTTCAAGACAGCCTACTATTGACTCTGTCTACAGTTCTTTGTAATCGCTCTCATGCGATCTTAACTGTAAAATAGCAAGTAGGGTTAAAAGAAATACTAAATGTAAATTTTGAGAAGAAAAGGAACACAAGAAATTTAATGTTTATGTCCAGAATTATGCTGAAAGGCATAAGGAGAAAGCAGATATGAAATGCAACAAAAGGAGTGATGCCTGCATGTGAGACCACCCAGTTAATCCCCCAATTTGTGAAAGAAAATGCTCAAAGGATATTCTCTCCCTAAAAAGGAATGACAATGAAAAGTTTATGTAAATATGATTCCATTGGGGACTGGGTTATACCCCAAGTAGGCAACCAAATTTGGCAGCCTTAGTCATTTGGTTCTGACTTTAGAGTAATGTAGACTATGAAAATGAAAGCGTGTGGAATCTGCCACAGAGTTAAGATGAGTCACTGAGGCCAGGCATACAAGTGACAAATCTTTAAAGGTACAAGACCATTGTCTCACAGGAACCAATGGAATCTTCGTTCTACAAGTTATTTTGTTGATGGTGCCATGTCCAAGGAGATGTCCTCAGCTTGTTCCTTGAGCAGCTGAGGACAGGGCACCTGAACTGGCCCTATACTATAGCCACACTGATGAATATCTTGCCTATCACCATAGAACCTTCATCTGGCGATGGATGGAGATAGAGACAGAGACCCACATTGGAGCACGGGACTGAGCTCCCAAGGTCCAAATGAGGAGGAGAAGGAGAGAGAACATGAGCAAGGAAATCAGGACCACGGAGGGGTGCGTCCACCCACTGTGACGGAGGGACTGATCTAATGGGAACTCACCAAGGCCAGCTGGACTGGGACTGATAGAGCATGTGATCAAACCAGACTCTCTGAACATGGCTGACAATGAGTGTTGTCTGAGAAGCCAAGGACAATTGCACTGGGTTTTGATTCTACTGCATGTACTGACTGTGTGGGAGCCTAATCTGTTTGGATGCTCACGTTCCTAGACCTTGATGGAGGGGGGTGGACCTTGGACTTCCCACAGGGCTGGGAACCCTGCAAAAAAATGAAAAGTAACTTGGTCAGCATTAGTTCAGTGTGATTGATTGTAAAGCGGGTGGGAACAATGCTATGTAACTTGTAGCAATAAGGCTTATGGTTCTAATTTGCATAGAAGTGTATATTAGATTTTGTTTTATGAGCTAAGGCTTTTATGCATACATGTTTGTCCTTGAACTTTTTGCTTAACAATAGTGACCCTGAACTTTGGATACTTCCTGCCTACTTCATACATCACCATGACCAGTTTTTCTAGTGTTAAGAACTGAACACGGGACTTTCTGCACAATCCACAAGCACTTTATCAACTGAACTATATCTGTTGCACCTATGTCACATTTTATTTAGAAAATAGAGAATATAATTTGGGACAAGAAATAGCAACAAAACCTCATAAGTCAACTAGACATTGTTAAGAATTTAAAGAAGCCTTGACCTTTGTTCAATTAATGTAATTAGAGAGTCGTGACTTAACTAAAAACAACAACTTATTATGTTTAAGCACACACACACACACACACACACACAAAACTTAAAAAAACAATCTTCAATCCAGTCTTGAATGAAAACTTGTCAAGGACCTTTACATGTATGTCTATGGCTTATGAATTAATTCCCATGATATTTTACAAAACTCTAGTTGATGACCAATATAATTTTTAATTTTGCCTTCTTGAGATGGAGTTTTATCATGTTATCTCCTAAAGCTGATCCAGAACTTCTGTACTCAACAAATTTTCCTACCTCAGTCATCCAAATAGCTCTAGCTACAAAGCAGGTAATTGCCACTGTACTTGGATAAAGTAACATATTTCTTTTAAAAATGTGCCACTTAAGAGATGCCAATAATGAGCTGGGAAGAAGATTAATAGTTAAGAGAGCTGACTGCTCTTAAAAAACGATTCAGCCTCTAGTACCCTTATCTGGCAGCTCATAGATGCCTCTAAGTTCAGTTTCAGGTCTTCTAATGCTGTCTGTCCTACATAGACATCTTCACATACATGATATCCATGAACTTACATAGGAACATGTACATATACATAATAAAACAAAAAATACATTTTGATAAAAAGAGATAGCAGTAAAATATTCCTTAATGTGTTTAAAATAATTTTTATTCCTAGTGTTAAAAAACACTATATTTGAAATGTAATTTATTTATGGTACTTTATAAATACCCTTATAATTGTGAAGTTTTATATGGGGATAAAAAGAAAATCTAAAAATTACAAGCAACAAATATTATATTATATTATATTAATATATATATATATAATATTTAGCCAACTAAAACAATGTGAACATTATGTAAATTAAATGAAAATTAAGCTTCTGTACATAATAAACATGATTTTAGAGTTTTTTGTTTGCTTTTGCTTCTGGAGTGTATAATAAAGTAATGCGGTTTGAATCACATACAATATTTGTGGGAAGTCTAGTAAGAAGCCACAGATTCTGTACAATTACGTATTTTAGAGTTTGCAGTAGTAATGGATCATAGCAATGGTTTACAGTGGAGGGAAATGCAGACTGTGATTCTCTTTCTCATTCCATGCCAAGGTTGCATGGTTCCATCAGAAGCAGAATGGTTATCAAGATGCAGAAAACTAAATTTGTAAATAGAGTTTGTTAAAAAGAAGCTATACACTATAAACTAAAATTGACAAACATGCCCAGTCTCTAATACTTTTTTTGTGTAGTGCAGACATCAAGACAGTATTTTTCTCAAAAAGATCGGTGAAAATAGAAGTCATGTATTCAGGCTGGTCAGTAGAGTTCAGGGAGCTACCATCTTCAAAGTTGTGAGGGAAGATGTAAAAAAACAGAAAAAAGGCAGGGAGGCATCCAGGGCTAGAGACTCCTGGAGAACTCTTGCTCCTACATGTGAAATGAAAAACTGAAGTACTTAAAAAAATCCTAAAATCCTAAAAAAGTGTGTGGGGGGGGGGGGTATGCTGGAAAGAGCTATATCAACCCAAGCCCAGTTCAGAAGAAAAGAGCCTGTCGGGGCATGCCCTTGCCTAATCATGTGGCAATCAAAAGCTGAGAGTCCCAATGCAGCCATTTGAAGATCATGTCTCCCAGTGATGTATGGAAAAGAGATGAGGTTAAATCAAGAAGAATTTACAAAAGTTAAAAGCAACATAATAACAATAACTGCTGATAGTTTATAATAAACAGTAAGCAATCCTCAATAGGTTTTCTTGGGGCAGCTGATGATTTACAATGGTGGGGTTGGTCAGCTGTTTGTTGGCCAAGCTTATCTCAGAGTTTCGGAATGTCAACTTTTAACTATCCCAGATTCTATCTCTGTTTTGAAATGGTCAGCAATCGATAACAATGTTTAGGAGACAATAGTTGTTTTACAGGAACAATAAACTCCCACTAAATAAATTTTGATAGCATTCTCTGCTTCTGTGCCTTCTTTGTTTAATGTTTCCTACCACATATATTATGTGCAATTAAACACTGCCCTTGGCTGAACATGTTATTATCCTTTCTTTCTTAGTAATTGCTGTGCATACCCTGTCATTAGGCGAAAGCAGACTGCTAATGATCTAATTCTAAAATTCTTATTCAAATTCTTCAGTATTCTAACCACGTTACTGATTAATTCTGTCATCTAGCTGCCTATGCAATTAATAAGATTATACTGAATAAAAATACCAGATGTTATGAATTTTGATGTGTAATATTCCTGGGTTAATATGAATTTATCTGAAGTAGTTTGGCATTTGAAAAATACGATAGTTTTTGAAACTCTTACCTTTGGCCAACTGTTGCTAACAATTAAAATATTTAGGACAAAATAATAATTCTTTAAATTGTTAAAAATTTGCTTTAGTATATATTAGCATAAAACTATTTGCCTTGGATTTTCATTGAATCTTAATTTTTACTTCTAGATGTCAGCATGTAGAACTTATGGCCTTTAAAAGAAGCCATTGTTTTTTTTTTATTGGTTTTGGGGTATACATGATCCAAATTTATGGTTGATTTCAAAGTAAGATCTGCACTACCGTCTGCTGGCAATCAGAACATATAAAATTATAGTTAAGGCTTATTTCTTTTCCTAAAAGTTATGATACCAAGTATTGTGTTTCTTCTCACTGTGTAGAGAGGACAAGACACTTGACTAGCCACTATCAGTTTCACGGGCATGTAACTATAGTGAACTATTTGTTGTTTACAATTGTCTATGCCCAATATACATATATTAATATATCTCCAGAGGAATGTTTAATCAAATCTCTTCTTTAACCTTGACAGTAGTATTTAACCTTTTGAACTAATGTTCATGCCCTAATTTATAAGAATTAATGGATTAAACTGGAAGTGGTGAGTCAAATTTGTGAAGTGGAGTTTCCTAAATTAAAAAAATGAAGAAAATTTCAGTTTATTCCATTTAAACAAGCAAGCAAAAACAATGAAGTACTGACTCTTAGAATTATATTCTTTCTAAAGCAGACTTTGAGGCTTTACTTTAAAAAGCTTAAGTTTTCAAGTAGTAAAGATTATAATGCAATTTTTTCCAAAAGGCTAAGTCAGAATTTTCCAGGGCATAAGCACCTGGTTCTGAGTTACCTAATTTTACACTGGTTTCTTTGTTTGTTTAAGGCTAAAAAGCAATTAAAATGGCATTTAAATATGCATCTTTTCTTCACCCATGATAAGATGAGATGTCTGAGAAAAAAAAATAATGCCATTTTCACTTGTTAGAAAATAGTATAACATGACACAATGCTAGTTGATAAAAACAAGACATTTTTTCAGAAAAAGAGACTTCTAGGAAAAATAAATTATGTTATTTTCACTCTTCTTTCAATTTTAGCCTCTAAGATAGGACTTGAATGGTACAAATAAAGTACATTGTGCAATTATTTTTTTCAGATACATTAATTAACGTTAAACATGGAATGTATGGGCCTAGAAAAGAGTTGTTTTAAAATTCTGGACAGTACTCAAACTCCAGCTACAGTGGGACAGTGAACAACCACAACACAAGTCCTAGTAGCCCCGGAGTTCAGTGAGGGATCAAATCTTCATTCCAGGAACCCATAGAGACAAAGGATTTGGCTTCAGTAATCTTAAATGTCAGTGTAGGACTGGGATTCTGACTTAGGAGGTTAGATTTTCATATATTGAACCATTCCTAGGACGAAGTCAGAAATTTTTCTATGGTGCATAACATTTTTTTTATTTTTTTAAAAATTAACTTTGAAAACATTTATGCGTAAATTTTGGACCTATGTTCATAGAGGATATTTATTCATCTATATTGACCACCAATTTGTATATATACGTACACACATATATACATACATACGTATGTATGTATGCATGCATATATAAACAGTGGTTCTGTAAAATGAATTAGGCAATGCACCTTCAGTTTCTGTGACCTAGCATAATTCTGTACTGAATTCGTGAAGTTTTGGATATTCTACTTGGGAGATTTTTTTTTGTGACTTATGTATTTTTATTTTACATGCATTGGTGTTTTGCTTGCCTAGATGTCTGTGTGACATAGCAGGATACCTTTCAACTAGAGTTACAGGAAGAAGTGAACTGCCATCTGGATGACTGGCCAGTGATTCCAATAGTGGAGTCTCTAGTTGGAAGATTTTTTATTACAACTTCTATTTCACTAGAGTTTATTGGGATGTCCAAATTCTTTATTTCATTTTTTATTTAAATTCTATAGACCATATATATTAAGAAATACATTCAATTAAGTTTGTTTGCTTGGTAGAATACAGATTTTTGAAACATATGCATATAATTCTTTGACTTTCATATTATAAAGCCTCCCTTTTCACCCTAATTTTAGTAATTGGTATCCTCTCTGTGTAATTTTTGATCATTTTGACTAAAGGATTATCAATATTGCTCTTTTTAAAAGAACATACAATGCTTATGGATTATTTTTTATATTTTAGATAATAATATAATTAGATTATTTTTATTTCCCCATTTCTCTTTACAAACCTTCACATGTACTCATTTTTGCTCTTTTTCAAATTCATGGCCTCTTTTTAATTTATTGTTCTTACCTACATATTTATTGTCTATGTACAACATCAAGGATATATATATATATATAGCATGTATAAATTCTTGACATTGGAACAAAATATGCTCAGTCTTTTTAATTTTACTTTCATGTACATGTTTTTAGGAATGACCATTGGGCTTTGTGTAACCAACTGGTGTGTTCATCACAAGAGAAGACTATTTCTCCTATTCTTGCTCTTAGTATTCTGGAGTTACCTACAGTTCTCTGTGCAGAGCAGAGGCCTCATGAACTTTTCTCTGTCCAAGCTAGCATGTCTTTAGGTATCATCGTTGTTGAACTCATGTTTAGGCATTTAGGTCAGTAAGACTTCTGAGTGCAGTTTCTGACATTCCTAGGTGACACAATCTCATGGAAGAATTTTTTGTTCCTCTGGCTATTCGAATCTTTCCATTCCCAGTTTTGATCCTTAAAGCTTAGGTGAAGAAATAGTGTTTTAGATGTCTTTGTTGGTTGATGGTCTCACAGTTCTGCATTTTGATTAGCTGTGATTTTCCATAGTAATCTCCATTTGTTCAAAGTGAATGGATGGGTGAGAACTGCACTTATCTGTGGGCATAAAGAAAATATTTAGAATGTAGATAGGGATTATGCTGACTTAGTAAAGTGATGGTTGTATGTTCTTCTCCAAAAACCATAACTACACTCACCATTTGTTAGATTTCCAATACAAGCATGGTTTTCCTTTTGTTGATCTGGTCTTAAGTTCAATCAGACAGCTGTTATTTACAATAAGATGTAAGTGTCACTGCTGCATCTTTAGGTTTATTGTGCCATGCTCAGTCATTATTGTTGGGGCTCACAGGGGTCATTGCTTTGTAGGACGATTAGTTGCTCCCCTCCTTTTGAAACATTCATGAGGGGACATTTTCATTTCAATTCCACTCCAGAAGCCTCTGAGTCTTATGTTTGAAGTACATGCTCACTTCAGTAATAGGAACCCAACTACAACCTCTTGAGACAACCAAGGGCAATAGCAATAGTATATAATATTTGGGGGGTTTCTCTCAAAACTGTGAGAAACAAAACAAAGGAAAGCTTTTCAAACCTCATGTTGGGGTTTTTATTCACTAGTTTATGGCTCTGGAAAGGAGTACTGTCAGCTCAGACTACAAAATTAAATTTAAAATATACTGTGTGTATTTAGAAGCTGACTTACATAAATTATAGGTACTTTGGTAAACAGTCATATGATTTCTTATGGTTTTTATACATTCTGACTCTTATTTCACCCTTGTCCTTCTTTCTTATTTGAGTTCCTAATTAGAACCCTGACTATCTTCCAAGTGCCTTATTCATATTATTTTATCCTATTATTTCCCTCTTTATTACTCCACCACACCCCTAACCTGGCCATATGTCACTTTTACTCTTTTGGTTTCTGCAGTTGCTCTAATATATATTCATATCTGAAGATTTGGTGGTAGAAGTCTCAGATAAAAGTGAGCATGTGATATTTCTTTTTGTGGCTCTGGCTTACCTCACTCAATATGATCTTTTCTAGTCCCATCCATTTACTTTCAATGTTCATGATTTCATTACTTTTATAGCTGAATAGTAAGTAGTCCATCTTGTATATGTACCACATTTTCATTATCCATTCATCAGTTGAGGGACATTTAGGTTGTTTCCATTTTCTAGCTACTGTGAATAGAGCAGCAATGATTCTTTATATTGTGTTTTTATGTTCAAATAGGAAATGATGGTGCCATACTATCCTTATTTGCTGAGGGTATAATTTTATACATAAGACTCTAATGCCTTCATCAGGACACCTCTCAAGCTGAAAAGCCATTTTCAGCAATGTATCAGAATAAAATAATTAACTTAAAAAACCCAGCAGATTCCCAGATAGAAAAGTCAAGCACACTGAGAAAGAAATCATGGAAAAGAGAAACTGTGTCTCAATAAATAAATAGAAAAAGAAATCATGGAAATATCACCTTTCTAAAGAGCCTAAAAAAATCATGAAATAGTTCCAGCCAAGGAACAGGAAAACATGAATTGAAAAACAAAGCAAACAAACTAAAAACCCTTTAAGACATTGGAAATAGAAGTTAAAGAAGACATCAAAAGATAAAAAGATCTCCTTGATGATGGATCAGTAAAATTAAATACTGTGAAAATGATCATCACACCAAAAGCCATCTACAGATATAGTATAATCCCCATCAAGATTTCAACATAATTCATTTTACTTATTTGTTTCTATTGAGCTATATAATTTTTCTGCTCCACTCCTTTCCTCTCCCCTCCTCTTCTACCCTATCCCATGGTTCCCATGCTCCCAATTTATTCAGGAGATCTTGTCTTTTTCTACTTCCCATGTAGATTATATCCACACGTATCTCTCTTAGGGTCCTCTTTTTTTGTCTAGGTTTTCTTGGATAATGAATTATAGGTTGTTTGTTTTTTGCTTTATGTCTAAAAGCCACATATGAGTGTGTACACATGATATTTGTCTTTCTGGGTCTGGGTTGCCTTACTCAATATGATGTTTTCTAGATCTATCAATTTACCTGCAAATTTCAAGATGTCATTAATTTTTTTCTGCTGTGTATTACTTCATTGTGTAAATGTACCACGTTTTCCTTATCCATTATTTGATTGAGGGACATTTAGGTTGTTTCCAGGTTCTGGCTATGTCAAACAATGCTGCTATAAACATAACTGAACACATGTCCTTCTGGTATGATTGAGCATCCTTTGAATATATACCCAAAAGTGGTATTGCTGGGTCTTGAGGAAGGTTGTTTCTTGATTTTTGGAGATTAAAAAAAATGGGGTAGAAGCCTAAGCTAAGACCTCTATACAGAGGAATCTAAAAATGGATGAAAGACACTTAAGGAAATGTTCAACATTCTTAGCCATCAGAGAAATGCAAATCAAAACAACTCTGAGATTCCATCTTACACCTGCAAGAAAGACCAAAATCAAAAACACTGATGACAACTTATTCTGGAGAGGATGTGGGAAAAAGGGAATCCTGTTACATTGCTGGTGGGAGTAAAAACTGGTATATCCCCTTTGGATATCAGTATGGCTATTTCTCAAAAAAATCAGGAAACAACCTTCCTCAAGCCCCAGCAATACAACTTTTGGGTATATACCCAAAGGATGCTCAATCATACCAGAAGGACATGTGCTTAGGCCTTGCTCGCTGAAACACCACCACTTTAAAAGTTTTATTTCTTTTCCTTTTTTTTAAAGGACTGTAATACAATAGCTACCAATTTCTGGGTGATGCTTGAATATTATGCAGAGCCATCCACAAACTGGGTCCTCATCAGCACTTCGTCACTTAATTGGTCATAAGTTGTGCTTTATGAGTTCACAGCATATGTTGGAGATAGAAGCCTGCAGTGGAATAACGATCATAAGCAATTATGCAACTCCTTCCAGTAGCATACCTTCAGGACTTGCTCAGACTTCATCACATGTGCACCATTTCTACCTAATAATAGACTGCTGTTGTGCATACCCTACTTTAACACCTGGTGCAAAATATAACACCTACCTCATAACAAGAAGCTTATGTCTCATAGTAATTTAGTGACTGACCGTCAAGTGTTCAATTTCCAGTAAGGCCTAATTTTAAACCAAAAGCTTTCTCCCAAAGAGTAAATATTTGTCTACAGAGAATGGAAGAACTAATAACCTTTGCTATGTTTTACATGGGTGCTTGGCAAATGCTCCAAACAGCGTTCATATCTACCATTAACACTTTATATTCCATTGAGTCTACTGGATCATATGACCCAAGATCCTGAGCAGCCAGCACAGTGTTCTGGACCTCGAAAGAGCATACCAGGAACCTGGAGATGTGTTAATGAGATCACATAAGGAAACCTCATCTGGTACAGCAACTTCAATTGAAATAACAACATGATCATGTTCTCCCTCCTTCTGCTCCTCATTGGGACCTTGGGAGCTCAGTCCAGTGCTCCAGTGTGGGTCTCTGTCTCTATCTCCATCCATCACCAGATGAAGGTTCTAGGATGATATGCAAGATATTCATCAGTATTGCTATAGGATAGGGTCATTTCAGGTTCCCTATCCTCAGCTGCCCAAGGAACTAATTGGGGACCTCAGCTTGGGCTCCTGGGAGCCACTCTAGGTTCAAGTCTCTTGCCAACCCTAAGGTGGCTCCCTTAACTAAGAATAGTGCTTCCGTGCTCCCCTATCCAACCTTCCTTTATCCCAATCCTCCTTTTTCCCCAAGTTCCCCCCATCCTCCCCTTCTCCCTTTTTTCTCCCCATCTCCCCTTACCCCCATCCCTCCCCACTCCCAAGATCCCAATTTTCTCCCCGGCAATTTTGTCTACTTCCCATAGCCAAGAGGATAACTATATGTTTTTCCTTTGGTTCACCTTCTTACTTAGCTTCTTTAGGATCACCAATTGTAGACTCCGTGACCCTTATTTATGGCTAGAAACCAATTATGAGTGAGTACATCCCATGTTCATCTTTTTGGGTCTGGGATACCTCACTCAGGATAGTGTTTTCTATTTCCATCCATTTGCATGCAAAATTCGAGAAGTCATTGTTTTTTACCGCAGCGTAGTACTCTAATGTGTAGATATTCCACACTTTCTTCATCCATTCTTCCATTGAGCAAAGAAGTCGGGACCACGAGGGGTGCACCCACCCACTGAGACAGTGGAGCTGATCTATTGGGAGCTCACCAAGGCCAGCTGGACTGTGACTGAAAAAGCATGGGATAAAACTGGACTCTCTGAACATGGCGAACAATGAGGGCTGATGAGAAGCCAAGGACAATGTCAAGGGGTTTTGATCCTACGTAATGTGCTGGCTTTGTGGGAGCCTAGCCAGTTTGGATGTTCACCTTCGTAGATATGGATGGAGGGGGGGAGGACCTAGGACTTACCACAGGGCAAGGAACCCTGACTGCTCTTTGGACTGAAGAGGGAGGGGGAGAGGAGTGAGAGGAGAGGGAGAAGGGTGGGAGGAGGAGGAGAAGGGTGGGAGGAGGGGGAGAAGGGTGGGAGGAGGGGGAGGGAAATTGGAGGCTGGGAGGAGGTGGAAACTTGTTTTTTTTTCCTTTTCTCAATAAAAAAAAAGTATCTGCATAAAAAAAAGAAATAACAACATGATTAAATGTTTGATTACTGTCATTATTTATATTCTATATGTCTTCTGAATAAGTCAACTAGGAGTGTTAAAGGGAGATATTTGGAATGTACCAATCAATCATACTTTAATAGTGTCAAAATTCTCTGTCATTCCTCCAGTGATGTGATATTAATTTTAGTTTATTATTTGTCTTGGAAAAGTCAGCTCTAATGACTTTCATTTGGCCTTTCCTTCTGTAATAGCCCTCATTTTATAAGTTGGAGAATGAAGATGAAAATTCTAGCCAATTTCTAAGTATTTCTATCACAATAGCAGACTATGTAATTAGAGAAATGAATAGAGGATGATATTAGAGACCCACTAAAACCACCCTTAGCTAAAACTCAACTGATCAGTTGATAGTCATAACCCCTTGCTTTAAGTTTAAGGGCACAACATTGATTCAGACATAGTAGAATACGCCACGGAGTCAGTACAACGTGGTCTAAAAGTCTGCATACTTTTTCCCCTAAATTACAGCTACTCTAGTATAAAACCATAGGTTTCTTTGGAGAATGATAAGAGAAAGATTAATAATAAACCTTACTAAGGCAAATATTCAATGTCAATCAAAGACTTTAATTTCTAGTTTTCACAGCATATATATATATATATATATATTTTTTTTTTTAACTATATATATATATATATAGTTAAAAAATTCTGCCAAATTACTTCAAAATTTTTACACTGCTAAGCATTTTAAGGTATTTGATTATACATGACTCATAATTTTTCTCCTATTCAAAACATTATTTTATTAGAATATCTCTTTCCATCAGTTGTTTGCAATTATCATTATCTGGGTAGTAAAATCAAAATAACTGACATTGAAAAATCTATAAATCTTATAAGAAACATATCAAATGTACATGAAGAGCTGTAATGAAAATATGAGAAACATTAATAATTAATCATAAAAATATTGAGGGAATTTCACAGTATTATGAGCATACATTTAAGGTTACATGTATTTTATGCTTAAACATCTAAGGTTATTATAAACACCCTCTTACTTTTATGAAAATGAGTATCTAGATTTGAGGATGAAGCTATGCTGTAGAATAAATGTAAAGTTTTATTTCTTTTTCTTCCAAATGATAAAACTGAATATTTTATATTAAATATAAGGTGAATAGATAGATAGCCTCATGTTAAATATAAAGGGATTGCTTAATGAATGTCTGTGCAGTAGAATAATTATGCAATGTTTATGAAGTTATGAAATATACATCATAAATAAATAGTTCATGAAGTAGCACTAGCAATATTTGTTTTGCAGCATGGCTTTGTGATAGGAACATTAGTTATTCATATTTAAATTGTAAGAATTGTACATTGTATTAAATCTAAAATTTATCAAACTACAATACAATATTCAAATACAGGGTGTTTTCTCTTGAATAGGTCAACATGCAAATTTACAGCTTGCCAAAAATAATGGTATTGTCACAGTCAGAATAAAAAATAAACATTTGTTTCATGTTGAGCTATGGGCTAGCATAATGTGATTTTAAATATTTCAATGTCCATTGGAATAAAACTCACCTAGTAAACAAGTCAAATTACACCATTACGTTGAATACATTTCCTCAGAGGCATTTCATGGTTTTGTTGAAGTCATAATGAATGCTTTATATCAAAGAAATGTGTATATATAGATTGCATACTGTTATCACAGTCAGCTTTTTGGCTTAATAAACCAAGGTAAGCACATTTCCAAAATAAGTTTCCCTCCAGTACTCTGATCTGATGTATGCTTTCACAATGGTAAAGCCGGCACAGCCTGCATCCCATTTGTTCTTTACACATCTATCTTTTTTTTTTTTTTTTGATTTTTTGAGACAGAGTTTCTCTGTAGCTTTGGTGCCTGTCCTGGAACTAGCTCTTGTAGACCAGGCTGGCCTTGAACTCACAGAGATCCACCTGCCTCTACCTCCCGAGTGCTGGGATTAAAGGCGTGCGCCACCACCGCCCGGTTTACACATCTATATTTAATTATGCAGTTACTTTGCCTTAGTTCAGAGTCAGGAATAGGTAAATATCACAAATAAAGTACAAAACTTAAGGCAGTATTCATCAGCAGTTTGTTGCAGTTTCTCCTTTGCAATTGATGGATGTTCAATATTCCACTGCCGAATCTGGATTCTACTTACTGCTTTTGTTCTCTCTCAATGTGTTTGTATGGGGTCTCTGGACACTTGGGTGCCCCACTCCAACCTGTGGAATACCTGTGGAATGAATGTGTGTATTGTATTGTCTTGTCATCTGTCATCTTCACAACACACTCAGTTTCCTTCTTTCAACATCGTTAACACTTTCTGTACTCTTTTTTTTTATCAATAAATTCTTTTTTTTAAATATTTATTTATTATGTATACAATATTCTGTCTGTATGTCTGAAGGCCAGAAGAGGGCGCCAGACCTCTTTACAGATGGTTGTGAGCCACCATGTGGTTGCTGGGAATTGAACCCAGGACCTTTGGAAGAGCAGGCAATGCTCTTAACCTCTGAGCCATCTCTCCAGCCCCCACTTTCTGTACTCTTAACAAGAGGTTTTTGTGCGGACCATCATTTCAAGCTGCTAATAGAGCAGCTATCTTCACTGATACAGTTTGAACATGACAAATCTCATTCTTGCACAATTTCTTGGAGAGTTGCAGTTGATTCTTTGCTAATCATCATTCTGTATAATGTGTCTATGCTTCAGATGTCTGCTTTATGCTAATCTTTTTTAGAAAGATTCTCCAGTTAATAAGAATTTATCTAGTAATCAGATATAGTTTTTCTAACCAGCATTATGAGGTTCCTAACATGCTCTTGGTCTTTTACTATCCCCTTACTCTGCTTAAGGAAAAAAAACATAGGTTATCACTCCCAACACAGAGACAGAGAGATGAAAGATACATATGCTATGTGTAGAGGGAATTCTTAGGGGTAAACAAGTCTAGTTTTGCTACCAAATGATCAATTACTAATTTTTCATATTTTCTCATCTAGATGGCTTGGAACACCAGAATGACTTAGAGTGTCATGATTATTTTAATCATATTTTATCATATTTGGGAAATAAATCTAGCATTACTTTTTATTACAGTTTTATTTTTAAGTATTGCTTATTGTCCCCATAATAATGGCTCTACACAAACACTAAAACATGTTTTAGAATCTATTGATCTATTTGGGTATCTATTTGTTAGTATTATCAATATTTTTCTACATGTTAAATATAATAAATCTTTAGAAAAATACTTCTTTAAACTTTACCTTATTTCTGATTGAATAAAATATTTCTTTATCTATCTCATCATGAATGTTGACTGACTACAGGTAAAATCATAAACATTCTAGATTCTGTACCTTTTTTGTTTTGACAGTTATACTTTGAAAAACATGTCATTATACTTAATATGTCTTGATACTTATTTTTTTCTGTAGTTTGACTAATCTATAATATCTAAAGGAATAATACATTTCAAGTCAATGTGTAAAATCTACTCTGAGTGATTTTCTGAAAATACATGATGATTAATAGATGATGGTAACTGGTCAAACTGCTTTTGATAGTGGCATAATTAATGGATAAAATAGAGTTATGATAATGTGTGTTATGTGTCAATGAAGGTAGGTTATTGTGCCCATTACTCATCAAATATGAATCTAGATGTTATGAAGATATGTATAAAATTGATTAGCATTTATCATGAGGAAACTATAAGAATGAGAATGGGTCATCAATAATATGAGATAACACCCTGCAATCTCCTGAGGGTTGAAGAGCAAGAAAGAAAAGGGATTGACTATCAAATTTATCACATAATATCCTACTTCAATTTTACTCCACTGATCATATTCTATGGATTTACAACAGACATAACTTCACAACACAAGTTTAGCATTTATCATCTCTGATCATTTTGTTGTTGTTGTTGTTTTACACTTGTTTTTATGTGGCTCTGTCCTTCTGGTTGTATTCCTCTGGAGAATCTGTATGATGAAATAAGTATAGTTCACAAGGCCCTAATTTACTGTTATTTACGTAAAAAATTTGAAAGTGTCTCAAACATACATAAACAAGCCCTACTTGATTAAAGTGTGATCATTATTGTTTTTTTGTTATGATAACACATTAACTATCATCCCTCTTTAATACATTTTCATTCTTTTAAAAATATTTATTTATTTGTTTTATTGGAAGTAGAAATTTCGTGCATTCCAAGAAAGCATCATGTTACTGAATTATATTCCCTACCCTTTTAATTTTTTCATTTTGAGATGGGGTATCATTAAGTTCCCCAGCTGGCTTTAAGTATATGATTTTATTGTATTGGCCTCATACATAGCTGGAATTATAGATCTATGCCACAAAACCTGGTTTTCTTTTCATTTATGAGGAATTGATGATTCATGATAAAATTTAGATAAATATGTGGCCAACACAACCCATTTGCATAATACTTGTGAGATACTCTCTTATTAGACATTTGAAATCCAGCCAGAACATGATTAAAGAAAGCTTTATGGATATTTTGAAAGGCAAATCTTTTGGAATTCTTGTAGTTTTTCAGGCCCTATGTTGAAAACATGATTCACTTAAAGATCATTTTCTGTGGGAAGTTCATAATTAAGTTGTATAATGTTGTTGATAAACAAAATACCCAATCACCATGATTATTTTTGTCAAGTACTTAGTTAAAAAAACTACTTAAACATTCATATCATCATTTAAAAGCTGAAAGAGAGGGTTTGACAGAAGGAGTTGTGTGATAATACTTGTCCTGGGAAAATGCAAAACACATTTATATTCATCCCAGACAGGGAGCTCGTGACAGATCAAAGTGTGGATATCACCGAAGTCTAACTTGGTCATCTAATTAGTCATAGAGGGCTTACTTACAGGAATGAGTGATGGGTTAGTTACAAGACCAGACATGACTCAAAGACAGCTGAATCACCAAAGCCCAGCCAAGCACATGTGATAGCTCACAAAGCTGGCAGCATGAGACACACTGCAAGGCCTGAGAGTGTCCCTTCACAGTGACTCAGTTGGCATAAACCTCTTTCAAGCAGTTCAGCTGGTTTCTGCTTCTCCTTTCTCTGAGTCTTCTCCATAGGTTGACTTTTCTGAGATTGACTCTCAGTAGCTTGGCTTCTTTTTTCTTGTAAACAAGGGTCCTAGAGAATCTGGTCAATTTCAGAGACTTCTTGAAGTTATTTTTAGTTGTTCACCTTATGGCTTCAGAAGCTGCCGGCAAAATGAAATGTTTCAATCTCAAAGGTGTCCAGTGGTATTTAGCACATGAGCACCAAAACTACAAGAATCTCTTTACCTTCACAGTGAGGAACAACTCATTTTTATTTTTTTTCAAAACACATTTTGCTGTGGTGTGGGAGAATTGTCTGTATTCTGTCAATCATGTTTTAAATAAACACTGATTGGCCAGGCAGGAAGTATAGATGGGTCAATCAGACAGAAAGTATTGGTGGGGCAATGAGCACAGGAGAATGCTGGGAAGGAGGAAGCCAATTCCTCACCAGTCCTGCTCAGATCATGGAAGAAGCAAGATGTGACCTGCCCTGCTGAGAAAGGTACTGAGCCACATGGGTAACATACATAAGGAAAATGGGTTACTATAAACTACCAGAGCTAATACAAAGCCTAAGCTAATGGGCCAATCAGTTTATAATCTTATGGAGACCTCTGTGTAATTTTCCTCTGGGACTAAACAGTTGGGAGACCAGGCAGGACAGAAACCCTGATGAAGTCACAGGGGTTGGTGTTTGATGTCTGTGGCTTCATGTTATGACCGAGGGCCCTATAGATGCCCAGAGTTTGGATCTGATGTCTTCCAGACACAAACTGAGGCCAAGGGTCATGTCTAGGTCCATGATCTTTCTTTAGCCCTAGTCTATGCTAATGTCCATGACCCATGTTGCCACCAAACAACACATGGAGTCCCAGGCTCTTGGCTGTTGCCTGTGGCCATGTTGGTATCAGAGGGATGATCCACTGTGCAGCTTATACAGTCCTAAGTGACATCTGCTGCCATCTGGGGGCATGGCATTGTACAGGCCCAGTCTAAAACCAGACCCATGTCTAGGTCCATGGCCCTGCCACAGCCAGGTGGCCAGGGTTCCTGTTGTCATTGGAGGCCACGGGAATTTCTAAGGTCTAAGCTGCCAACTTGGATCAGATGGGTGTTTGATGGCTGAGTCCATGCCAGCCTGCATGACCTGCATTATGAATTGGGTCCTTGGTGGCAATCTGTGCCCAGACTGCTACCAAGGACCATGTTTGGGTCCATGGTCCAACTGTAGTTAGAGTCTGTGTGGATATTCACATCCCCTATTACCACCCAGGCCATGATGTCTGGATATAAAAGCTAGGGCTGTTTTAGTACCCAAGGCTGAGCCTCTGCTTGGCCATACAGATCTGAGTGACTTGTGTTGCCAGCCCTGCCAGCAGTTACCATCCCTGGGCAACAAGCCTGGGCTACTACTGAGGGCCATGTCTGGGTCCATGGTCCTGCTGCAGCCGTGGTGAATGATAAGGTCACTGACTCAGCTTCCACCAAAAGCAGTGAGGATGGGGCTGAACAGAGCTGTTCCTGTCCCTCACTGGTTTCAGCACTTGGAAGAATAAGGCCTACACTTTGCCTGAGCAGCACAGTAGAGCTGGCCCTATTGATATGGGTGCAGGTGAGCTGGCCCTGAGAGTGTGAGAGTAGGAAAGAAAGCATCACTCTCTGTCATGTGGTGTCATGAGTGAGGGAGAGATATCCTTGCCCCTCACCACTAACCCTTCATCCCTCATCAGCTATGACAGGCAGGAAAAGCTAGTCCCAGGGTCATGAGAGTTGGAGAGCTGAATGTTCCCCTCACTGGCTCCAACACGTGGGAGAGGAGCCCTGTAGCTATACTGGGATTGCACTAATGCTGGCCCTGTTGGCAGAGGCACAGGTGAGCAAGTCCTCTGGCTATGAGAGAAGGAGAGAGTCACCTGCCTCTCCCTCATATGACATGTTGTGGTATGGGTGGGGAAATATAAACACCTAGCCTCTGCCCCCTGCCAGCTGTGATAGGTAGGAGATCCAGTCTCAGAGGCATGAGAACAGAAATGCTGGCTGTCTCTGCTCCTCACCAACTGCAGCAATTGGGAGAGCAGGTCATATATCTTGCCTGTAAAACATAGAGCTGGAACTGGCAGCATGAGTGTGAGAGAGGCAGACACAAGGAAATGAGAGAAGGAGAACTTCTCCCCTATATTGTTACCTCCTGCATTGAGTGACCTATGTAGTGAGGACCGGCAGGCTACATCCTGCCACCTGGCTAGCTTTATTCCCGAAATAACAACACACAAATTGTATTCTTTTAAACACTGCTTGGCCCATTAGCCTCAGTTTCTTATTGGATAATTCTCACATCTTGATTAACCCATTTCTAATAATGTGTGTAGCACCACGAAGTGATGGCTTACTGGAAGATCTTAACCTGCTTCCATCTTGGAGAGGAGAGCTATGGCGACTGACTGACTCTGCTTCTTTCTCCCAGCATTCTGTTCTGTCTACAATGCCTACCTAATTTTCTGTCCTATTAAAGGGCCAAGGCAGTTTCTTTATTAACCAATGAAATTAACACATAGACAGATGACTCTCCTCCATCAGCCCTAGCTGGGACAGTGCTGGAGAGCTTGCCCAGGAAATGATGATGAGGAAAAGCTGGCAGGCTGACTACCCCAACAATCACCCAGGCCTAGAACCAGGCCTATGAATTAGCCCACACCAACATCCACTTCATCTATGAACTGCTAGGATATGTGACCCTCAGATCCAAAGCTACAGGATCTCCATGACACAGGACAACTAGAAGGAGTTCCAGTAAGAGGCCAAAGGCCTCGAACCAGACCAATAAGCCATTGCAATGAATTCAAGTAAAAATATACCGTGTGACTCACTGGGCCACACTACACTTCCCATGCTCCGATATTTTTTTTTCTTTTCTTATCTTCTTTTTGGCTTTGTATTTAAATTTTGTTCTGTTTTGGGGTGTGTGTGTCACAAGGGCAGAGACAAGAGATTGGGGAGATAAGTTGGTTTGGAATACATGATAGGAAAACCACAAAGAATTTTTAAAAAAAAGTTAAAATAAATAAATAAATAAAAACATTAAGTATGCAAGACATTTTAGTTACTAATTAGTTAGATTTAGCCACAGTAAATTAACTAAACATAGCTAATTACCAAGAACATTAATCTACATAATTAATAAATGAAGAACATCCCAAAACATAATGTTGTACATAATAAACACTTTCATTTTATCTGTAATTTAAAAATTAAAAAATGGAGAAGAAAGAAAATGTTAAATTTCTGCTGTGGTTTTATAAGGAATGTTTTTTGTCCCTCTGGAATCTCTGTTCTTCAGGACAGAAAACAAGGAGCTCCTTCTACCCTTCTTTCTCTTTATTTCACCTTTTCACTCCTATCATAGCAGAAATAATAAATGTGACATGATAACTAACTTAGTAAGACTTCATTTTCTTCATAAGCAATTGAATATATTTGAACAGAGACAATTGAACTACAAATTTATTATGTAAATTTATTACTCTAATCTAAAAGCTAATCTATTTATCATTTGCAAACATATGCAATAAATACAGGCATATACTTCTACTTTTAAGCACATATGCATATAGAAACACATATATACACATACATATATAGTATACATGTGTGTTTGGTTTTCCCTTCCTTCCTTCCTTCCTTCCTTCCTTCCTTCCTTCCTTCCTTCCTTCCTTCCTTCCTTCTTTCTTTCCTTCCTTCCTTTTCCATCCCATTCTTTCATTTTCATTCTTTGACTGTATGAATTTAAAATGTATTTTATGAGCCATCAATGGAATTTTACTGTGAATTACAATAAATAATCTGATAATTTCTTTTTCTCATCCTTATGATAACTTTATATTGAAACTATTGATCTTCATATTTCCATGATGTTATGAGGAAATTGTTGCATTTCACATGTTGCTTCCTTGTATGCTATTACATCTATTTTCACACATTATACATTATGCTAAATTTAATCTCAGAATATAGTCTTTTGCTTAGATTTGTTTGCTTCTTGCAGTCTAACTTCTCCTTTAAAATTTTATCTTTACTTGGTAATTAAGAACTTCCTTGTTTAGTAGGAGGGAGAAAGTCAATAAACGCTGTATTCCATGACTGTAGCAAATTTTGCCTTTGTACCCACTCATGATCAGAAAAATTAATCTCACATTTTCTGCTTCTTTGAGTTTTCTAATATGAAGTGCCGGTGTTAATAATGAGTTAGTCTGACTTTCTGGATGGCCAAACATATGTAACTTATCTATAAGATACAGAAAAAGAGTTGCTCTTTAAAGTACCATTGATTTGTTTCAGACTATAATAGGAAAAATTGAATTAAAAAGGATGAAATTTCCCATTTTAAAGAAGATTTATATGGCATAAACTTTCAGATCTGCATGGTTCTGTTTATTTGCAGAATTTATGCCTAGTGATTATAATTACCAATGGCTGGGGTGATACCTCTGTGTATCCTTGAAGTTGTGACAACAATATTTGTGTAAACACAACATGGTTTCATTTAACACCTTGTCACCAATTCTGGGAGCACAAATGAAATACTATATTAATTACTGAAAATATAGACTTTTAAATACTTCACAATATTTATGACTATTTACATAATAGGTAGAAGAAAAATTAAATATATATGTGGGGATTAGCTAGGAGTCAGTGTACAACTACTATTCTCTGCATTGAAAATGGCTGACAATAGGTACAACTATGGAAGTTAAAATAAATGTTTAGTAAAATAAAATCTAAGCAAAAATTTGGATATGAGAATACATAATTAAAAAAATAGGACAAAAAGAAAGCACATGATAAAAGGCTAGAAAATTCTAATATTTGTCTAACATCTTTCCAAATCCATCTTTTCTGATACTGATTTACATTACTAGACCTCTTCAAATTATTTGCAGGTATTATTTACCAGTTCTAGGAGATGTCTTGACTTTTGCTTTTTGTATGATGCAAGAATCTGTTATTTGAAAGTCCCAGAGTATTTTCTACCACATGCTAAACAACCACTTTATTCCAGAATTCTTAATGTTATTAAATAGATAATAGATTTATATTTTGTGTCAGTATTCAAAGAATCAAAATTTTACATGAACTATCTTCTTTTAAATTAGTAGTAATTGAAAGATGAAGAAACCAATATCAGATTTGCATTACTACTTATGATTTAAGTTGTATTTATTTAATTACTATTTTACTGAGACAATAGAAAGAAAGTAGGGCAAGGTGATAAGTTAATAGCATGCAGTTTCAGGTAGGGATACATTTTGTAAATTGGAAGAAAATAATGATAGATGCTAATAATTACTGCAAGTCCCAGAGACAAGGGCACAGTTTGAGTAATACTGTCATAATAAGAGGAACAGCAGTCTGTTCTATTCCTAACACTCATATTGAATCCATCTTTCTGCTAATGCAAGGTATGAAACAGTAGTATACATTGCACAGACATAGAAGAGCATATTACATGGTTTGTATTTATATAATGCAAAAATAATCTGGATAAAATCAGGTCTCAGAAGATTCTTGGAAAAAGTTAAATGCTAGCTATATAATTGCCAACCCAATTTGTAAAACTGTACAACTATATATGTTTAAGTTTAGGAAATAATTCAACCATAACTGTAAAATTTAGTTAGTGAGTTATTTTTACAGCCCCTCTAGATTTGGAACCATGCTTCTCCGTTTCCATGGTCTCCATGTTCAAGATATCACTCATTCTATATTTATCATGTGTCTTTCCTTTATTATTATATTTGCTTGTTTGATGCTGCTGTATGAATTAACATACTCAGAATCAGTTTTGGAGTCAGTACAAGGTTTATCCTGATGATATTTCTTGTTTAATCTTTTCTTCACCCACTCTGCACTGCTGAAAATAGCTTCTAGCTCTTTTTTGAATTTTAATAGTCCTCATGTTTTATAAATTGTTAGAATACTAAACATGATATAATATCATTCATTGTCTTTCATAAAATTTCACAATCTGCCAGTTTTACATTTTAAAAAATCATGAGTATGACCAATTCTAAATTTCAAAATCTTAATTGTGATCATCAGAGCACAATAGATATAGTGTCCTCTGAAGTTTGCTACGGTACAAGAATAAACTGCACATCACTACGCCTGGCTACAATGAATATTGTGGGTGTAAAATAAAATACACTATTTGAAGTCATATCTATGCATATACATATACACATATATACACACACACATATAATATAATATATATTACAAAGAAAATTCAAAATAAAATGTCTATTCTTGCAGAATTTGGGAAGCTGTTATTACCCCTTTGCGGAAAACTAATTTGAGATAAAAACTGCATAATAAAAACTTTTATGCCATACCTTTGTAATAGATGAAATTACATTTCTCACCATATCCAGGGCTTCCTATTTTATAATTCTCTTTCCCTCCCCACTCTGCTTTATCCATCTGTCTTCTCTCTCTTTTTATCTCTCCATGAGTTTTGAAAAACCAAAGCAATATGTGATCAGAGATGACACAGCTGTGGTGTATGGTGCAATACTGTATTCAGTAATAAGAATTTAAAGATGAAATGTTTGCAATTATTAAACATTGGAAATGTTCACTGAGAAAGAAATATGGAGAAATGTTTTTTATAACATAATCAGTGGGTAATTAAAGACTAACACTACAAAATCTCTTTTTTTAAGGATAGATCTAAAATATTATATGCTGCTTCTTTTTCCTAATGTTATTTTGAAAGATTAGAAATGTGATTCTACCAGATATGGGGGAGATAGGAGGAGTTGAAGGAAGGAAACTGTTATCAGGATGTATTGTGTAAAAGAAGAACTTATTTTAATAAAAAAATTTAAAAGTATATATGAAGAAAAATGTACATGTAATCTCATTGTGAGACTTTTATTCTAAGAAATCTCAGCATTTGCTGAGCTAATGAAATCAATTTGAGTATCAGGGTAAACATACATATAGTTATAGGTATTGCAAACATACACTATGTACATAAAAACATATGTAAAATAAACTCTACAGTCTAGTGAGATAATTTTGATAAAATTTAATATTACCAGTTTATAATTTAAAAAAAAAACATGAATAAACCAAATTCTGAATTTCAAAATCTTTGACCATCAGAACACAATGGCCATAGTGTTCTCTAGAATTTGATATGGTTACAAGAAGAGACTGTACATCATTATACCTAACTATGAGAAATGTTTTGGGTATTTTTTTTCTTTTTTTTATTGATAAAAGGAGAATAAAAAAAAGAATTTCCACCTCCTCCCAGCCTCCCTTTTCCCTCCCCCACCTCCCACCCTTCTCCCCCTCCCCCCACTCCTCTCCTCCTCCCTCTCCAGTCCAAAGAGCAGTCAGGGTTCCCTGCCCTGTGGTAAGTCCTAGGTCCTCCCCCCTCCGTCCATATCTAGGAAGGTGAACATCCAAACTGGCTAGGCTCCCACCAAGCCAGCACATTAAGTAAGATCAAAACCCCGTGCCATTGTCCTTGGCTTCTCATCAGCCCTCATTGTTCGCCATGTTCAGAGAGTCCAGTTTTATCCCAAGCTTTTTCGGTAACAGTCCAGCTGGCCTTGGTGAGCTCCCAGTAGATCAGCACCACTGTATCAGGGGGTGGGTGCACCCCTAGTGGTCCCGACTTCTTTGCTCATTGCTAATTAACCCAATTAAAAAATAGGGCACTGAACTGAACAGAGAATTCTCAACAGAAGAAGTTCAAATGGCCAAAAGACACTTAAGGTCATGCTCAACTTCCTTAGCAATCAGGGAAATGCAAATCAAAACAACTTTGAGATATCATCTTACACCTGTCAGAATGGCTAAAGTCAAAAACACCAAGGATAGCCTTTGCTGGAGAGGCTGTGGAGGAAGGGGTACCCTCATCCATTGCTGGTGGGAATGCAATCTTGTGCAACCACTGTGGAAGTTAGTGTTTCGGTTTCTCAGGAAATTTGGGATCAACCTACCCCTGGACCCAGCAATACCACTCCTGGGAATATACCCAAGAGATGCGCTATCATATGACAAGAGCATTTGTTCAACTATGTTCATAGCAGTATTATTTGTAATAGCCAGAACCTGGAAACAACCTAGATGCCCTTCAATGGAAGAATGGATGAAGAAAGTATGGAATATATACACACTAGAGTACTACGCTGCGGTAAAAAACAATGACTTCTCGAATTTTGCATGCAAATGGATGGAAATACAAAACACTACCCTGAGTGAGGTATCCCAGACCCAAAAAGATGAACATGGGATGTACTCACTCATAATTGGTTTCTAGCCATAAATAGGGGTCACGGAGTCTACAATAGGTGAACCTAAAGAAGCTAAGTAAGAAGGTGAACCCAAGGAAAAACATATAGTTATCCTCTTGGCTAAGGGAAGAAGACAAAATTGCCGGGGAGAAAATTGGGATCTTGGGGGTGGGGTGGGATGGGGTTAAGGGGAGGTGGGGAGAGAAAAGGTAGAAGGGAAGGAAGGGGGAACTTGGGGAAACAGGAGGATTGGGATAAAGGAAGGTTGGATAGGGGAGCATGGAACCACAATTCTTAGTTAAGGGAGCCACTTTAGGGTGGGCAGGAGACTTGACCCTAGAGGGGCACCCAGGTGCCCAAGCTGAGGTCCCCAATTAGTTCCTTGGGCAGCTGAGGATAGGGAACCTGAAATGACCCTATCCTAGAGCAATACTGACGAATATCTTGCATATCATCATAGAACCTTCATCTGGTGATGGATGGAGATAGAGACAGAGACCCACACTGGAGCACTGGACTGAGCTCCCAAGGTCCCAATGTTTTGGGTATTTTGATTAGGGCTATGTTAAATTTATAAATTGCTTTTGGTAGGATGGTCATTTTCATGTTATTAATTATACTAATCCTTTGACAAAGAATGTTCTTCCATTTTCTCATGTCTTTCTCATTCTTTCTTCAAAAATTTGAAGTTTCCACAATAGATATCTTTGTTCATTGGCTAGTTTTATTCCAAGGTAATTCACCTTCTTTGATACTAAGGCATATTGAAAAGGAGTGGTGATATCAGATAATACTCTCCTGTTCCTGATTTTAACAGCACAGTTTTGAATTTATTACATTTTCTATGATGTTGGGTGTGGATTTGTCATGTATAGGATTTCATATTGAGAGGTGTTCCTGCCAGTTCTACTATCTCTAAGACTTATACCATAGAAGCACATTGAGTTTTGTCAAAAGCCTTTTTTGTATTTCTGTATCTATGGAGACAATCATGTGGTTGTTGTCTTTAAGTCAGTTTTTGTAATTTTCTGTAAATATATATATTTAACCTGGCATTTCTGGGACAAAACTAACTTGTTGGGTGGTTGATCTTCTTGATATATACTTGTATTTAATCTGCTAGTATTTTATTTTAATACTATAATATTCTATAGTATTCTATTTAGGTTTTTTGCATCTTTATACATCAAGGTTGTTGAAGTTTGTTGTTGTTCTATCTCCAACAATTTGTATTTCAGAATAATTCAATATTCATGGAAGGAATTTGGGAGTTATCCTTCTATTTCTATGTTTTAAAATGCTTAAGGATTATTTTGCTGTGCAGCTTTAGTCTCTGTCTGATGATGATGTTGCTGATGGTGATTGTTACATCACCCAACTGGAGATCCACTCTGATGATGATGTGGCTGCTGTTGATGATTGTTACATCACTCAGCTGGAGATCCACTCCTAGCCTTGGTTGCTCCATCTGCAGCAACAAACTTTGTAAAATCTGCTTGACTGCCTGAGGCAGAAATCAAATGTCTGAAGCTCAATGCCTCTGTAACCACAAATGTAGTCTTGGGCTGTGAAATGTAGCTGGTCCTTTCATCCTTCATTGTAGAGTTTAATGAAAAATATCACAGCAATGATTTTTTTCTGTCAATAGAGCTATTTATTTCTTGTGTTCTGTTGGCAAATACTGACATTTTATGTCGTTTAGGTACCAACTGCCAGCATCTTCATCCCGCCATACATACACACCGACACACACAGACAGACATACTTTATTGATAAACTAGTTCTAACAATCAAGTTTTGCCCCTTAATCCCTCAATCATTTGTCCCCCTCTGTCATTTCTTTGAATTCCAGACTTTTCTAATTCAGACATCAGGCTCAATAACCTGTTTCGTGCCTTTTAGAATTCCACTTTCTGCATCACAATGCCTATGCTTTCTGGGTCTGTGTTTTAAAGAGTGAAACAGGAATTAGGCCAATGATAGAACTGTCTATTGCCCAGCATTTACCTTAGGTTGAACTTGAATTCTGTACTTTTCAGTTTGATCACAGACTGTTTGCAGTTCAATGAATAAATCTCTCCTTAAGCAAAGGACAATTAAACAATTAAACCAAATTGTTTTCTCTTCATTTAAAAGTTATATGAGACATTGTGTTCAAGTTATTTTAAACAGTAATTGTTACGAAATATTAATTTTATAATTACGCAGATATACAAATATGGGTTAAAACTATTTTTGCCCTATAATTGTATAAGTGTAACATGTTATATTTGTAAATTGATGACAATAAAATTTTGATTTATAATTAGATGAAAACTCAATAACTCACTAACCCACTAATTAAAACTCACTAACTTTTCAAAATTTTATTTTTATCTGACTCAACCCTTCTTTCTGCATGCTTCATGTCCTCTTGTTTCTCTTACCTGGCTGTCCTTGCTCCAGGCCTCTCTGTTCTTTATTCTTGCTATTTCATTTTGCTTCCCTTTCTTTCTCTGGGCTATTAAGAACTCCCTTTTAGCATGAGAGATATTCTTTTCCTTCTGTGACTCACTTTTCATTTCACTTTTCCATTACTTTCTTTCCTGAAAAATTCAAAGCACAAGCTATTCTCAAATGAATATTCTGTCACAGCAGGGAAGGCTACATCTGTCATTTTCAGCAGCATTTACCTCAGTCTTCCTGGCTGTAAGAATTTCTAAATGGCCCAAGGTTTTCTGCCCATGAATCAGGAATATATATATATATATATTGAATATTTACCAGGGAAAACACATCTAGTCTGAATTTTCCTCTTTAGATTTAAATTGGAACTGTTAGGCATAATTCATCATTGAAAAGGAGTAGTTTAAGAGTTGCAAAAAGCTATTGTAAAGTTTCAAAATTCTACACGACTTATAAATATGGAATGCTTTCTTTTGGACCAAATATAAATGTCATGACATGTTTTTGTCAATTAATTTGCATTTTAGTTTTCTTGAGAACTGTATTGTTCTCAAGAATACACAAGTAGCATCTTGATCAAGACAGAGAACAGCCTTGGCTACAGGTACAAAACATATTAAGAAAACAGTTTGACAATGATATCATTTAGCAAAATAGCAAGAGCAATGTTCATGATTAGGCCTCTGGGTTTCCTCTGCAATGGGCTTTACATCACAAGACATGATCTTCCTATTGTGGAATGAACCTCTAATCCAGTTAAAATAGAAGGTTACCGTATTATTATCATTTGTTCCAGATTGCAGGCCAGCACTGCAGAGTGTGGAGTCCAATGATGGCTAAGGTCACTGATGCCTTTTTTTTCCCTAAACATACTGAATAGTCTTCTGACTACTTTAAAAAGGAGGAAGTCTAATGGTCTGCAAATAATTTTTTCTCTAAATTATATTTTGAAATTTTTTAATAATGAGCAAATTAATTTGCTTATGAAATTGACTTATTAATTACATTTTTATATATCCTTTGGTACTCTTGATCCACTCCATATCCCCTTTCCTTCCTATCTCCCCTCACATCCCCCATTTCAGCCTTTAACGGACAATATATTTTCTTTTTCCTACCAATATGTTCTGTATCTTCTCCAATTATATTTTCATTTGATTTACTGGAAATAGAGTTGCATCACTTACTCACTCCTTTGACTCCCTGTAGTCATTAACAGGTACCATACTTCCATGCTCCATCTCAAGAGGCTTCATTATCAATATTATTGTTACATAATATAGGCATATAAATTTGTATGAATACATACACACACATCCACAGTCTGCATGACCAATTGTTATTCATTTGTATATAGTTTCAAGGCTGATCACACAGCATTGCAGAAATTATAAGGGGGGCTCAACCCTCAGAAAGGCTAATTCTCCTTTTCCCTACAGTAATTAGTTGCCTGTAGTTCTCTGTCTAGTTAGAGGTGGAACCTCTCAAAACTTTGCCTTTCTACATTAGCATTTCCATTGATATTATCATACTTCTATTCTTTATTCAGACTTTTCTAGGAGATAGTATTTACAGCAGATTTCTTGATATTCTGGCTTTTACAATCTCTCTGACTTTTCTTCACAATATTCCCTAAGGCATAGATAGATACAGGAAGTGTGATGTAAATGTATTCACTGAGCCTGTGGCTCCTCATTGCATATTAATTCTCTTATTGTTTCCATTTACTGCAAAAAGTATTGTTTGATGAGGGGAAGTAATAACAATAAAGACAGATAGAAAGATAAGATTAAGAATGTAGTAGGAAATTATGCTAGTCTAGGAAAGTGGTAGCAGTAAATTTTTTGTAAGGTTAATGGCCTCATTGACCTTAGGAAACTAGCTAGGCTGCAACACCAGGCTTGATACTCTCCCTATGAGTGGTCTTAAGTCTAATTAGCTGCTGTTCGCCACTGACATGTGAATATCACTATTGCACGTTCACACATATGTTGTTATGTTGATAGTTGCTCTGATTCATACGTGTTGCATCTGGACAGGACTCTTTAATTGCTTTGCTATGCTGACATATTGCATGACATTTCTGGAACAGTGGAAAAAAAAAACTAGAGGACAAGGAAGATACTTTCAGCTCAGAACCAACTCAAATCATCTGACTCATGTATCCTAAATCTATATCTTTAGTAATAGGAACCTATCCTGACCACTGAAAGGCAATCAAAGGCTATTTCTATAATCTATACTGGTTGGAGAGTCACCTAGACTACCCTGACAGATCATGAAGAAGGTGTGTTCTTATGCATGCTCTATTTTAACTCAGATTTCTCCAACTGTCAATGAAATGCAAACATAATGTCATTTTCATAATAATAAGTTTTCAATCAGTAAGTTAATTAGACTTTATTTTTTTCTTACATAAATCATGTATATGTATGCCCTTTCAAGCTCCCTATTTCCCCCATTACAGAAAATTCAAAATATGTTTTTGCAATTCCTCAGATCAACTTGCCACCATCTATATAAAATATACAAATCTGTACCTCATTAGGTGAAATACCTGTCACTTTATTAAGAAATGTATCTTCCACTCTACAGATCAGAGCAAGTATGTACTTTTAGAGATCCCTTTATTAGTATTTTATTTTCTTAGTCACAAGCTATAACAAAGCACATACTGATATAATTATTATAATCAATTTTCTTTGCCAAATTTAAGACAAATTGTTCTATTCTTCATCACTGTTTTCCCCGTTATTAGAACTAATACTATGTCCCAATTTGGGCACTTATTTAGTGACTGACAAATATGATATAAAAGAAATGATACACAAATAAAGAATTGATTAAAATATAAAGATAAATAAAAGATCTATAGTCTTTCATTTGCAAATGCTATCATAATACTTACTTTCCACACACAAAGCTAAGGAATATAAAAGTGTGATTTTCATGATAAACAAAGGAAATTAAACATGTACAAATTTTTCTCTGTGTTCATTGTTGTACTTGTTATATGACGCTTTATCAGGAGATGGAAGGTGTTTGTTTTTTTCTGACTTTTCCCACAGATCTAGAACTTTTTCAGGTATCTTACTTCATAACTGGCAATTTGAGTTGCTTAGAAAACACCACTTTGAGTAAGTTTTGTCCTTCCCACTGTTTTATTCTGGAACTCACTGCTGATGGAGTCATTCTACTGTCTTCATTGTGACAACAGCTTACCTGTGATCACAGTATTGGTGCATTGGACCCTGTGGAGTCACATTCTGTTGTACCTGAAGTTCACCAAATCAACTAAGCAGGACTCACAGAGACTGAAACAGCAAGCACAGGGCCTGTATAGGTCCTTTTTGTAAATGTTACAGCTGTGAGCTTGGTGGCTTTGTGTGACTCGTAGCAAGAGTATTGGGTATATCTCTGCCCTTTCTGATTTCAATTGAGACTCTTTTCCTATTACTGGATGGCTTTGTTCGGCCTCAGCATGAGGGCTTTTGCTTTGTCTTGTTATATCTTGTAATGTCTGGGTTGGCTGTCATCTCGTAGAGGCCTGCTTTTCTCTATCTATCTATCTATCTATCTATCTATCTATCTATCTATCTATCTATCTATCTATCTATCATCTATCTATCTATCTATCTATCTATCTATCTATCTATCTATCTTCTATCTATCTGGGTCTATCTGTATGTAAGTACGTATGTGTACATCTGCATATATATGTGTGTTTGTGAGAAATAATTATATTTGAAGGAATATTTAGAATATCAAATTAACTGAGTATCATTATGTAAAGGCTGTGTATACACATATTTTATGCATACAATGAATGAAAAATTATATTTTAGTTTAAAAAGTACTCATGGATATTTTAAGATAAGAAAGGATAGATAACAAATATATGTTGATTCATGTGTTCAAATGATAGTAAATAATAAAACAAAAGAGTAATAAAAATATGGAAATGTGGCAAATGGAAATAAAATGTAAAGCTATTATGATTTAGTCAGATGCTACTCAAAAATATCTGAAAATATTAAAATGAGAGCCAAAAGGTCAAAGCAGGAGATTATGATTTTAATAAAAGATTAGGCTAGTCAAAAGAGTTCTTCATTTATTAACGACATTTTCAGTATTGCTTTTGAGATGTCCATCATTAAAACACTGAAGAGTAACATGTGATGAACAGGTTGTGCTCTCTAAACTAATTTCAAGAAAGTATTTGTTACAGAAACCATCTTCAAAGCTTACCTGGGCTGTACACAGCCACTGTGCATGCATGTTCTATCTTCATAATGCAATTCTGGTTGGACATAGGGCAGGGTAGGATGAAGGGGAGGACATTTTTGTCTGACAGGAGACAAGTTCAATATGTTCTAAAGCCCTGAACACTGTCCCAGTATGAAGTTCTATTGTTGGCCTTTCGCTTTCTGCTTTCTTTTCACTCACAGTGTCCCCTAGCAAAGGTTTTGTGCTCAGACTCTCTTTCTTCACTTAGTACCTGAATGGGTGTGAGACAAGAAGACTAAGGTTCTGAGCCTAGTGTGGTGGTACAGATATATGATCCTCACACTCAAAAGGCAGAGGTAGGAGAATCTCAAGTTACAGTCAAGTCTTGACTGAAGGTGACGCTCTGACTAAAAAGAAAGGAAAAAAACATGATATTTGACAGGATATCATTCGTGCTGATTCCTTAGCAATAAGACCTCCATTGTTGGTGGCTGTGGCCACTTAGTATGTGTCTTTACATCAGTAATAAAAGCACATGAATGGTTTACAATTTACAGTCATTCTGTAATAAATTATATTATTCACGTTTTCTTATATGGAATCTGAGATACAGAATGTCAGGACTTCTATCCAAGGTCAAACATTTGTAAGAAGCAAAAATATTAATCAACCATAGCTAACTTTTTCTTCTGTTCATAGTCTGTATTTTCAACAAATACACTAGTAAACGTAAAGAAAGGACTCAACTGTGCTAAATAGAAATCAAGAGAAAATACAGAATCACTTTCAGAAGTATGGTATTTCATTTTTATGAATAATACAAGTAACATGTTGAGAAGGGAAATTAATTTTAAACACTTTTTTCTTGATAGCATTGCTCACAGCTTATTAAAACACTAATGCTAAGTTTGACATCTATATTTCTGTACATGGTTAATTTTACTTCAGTGCAATAAATGTGCAAATCATAATTTTGACTTTCCAAATGACATTGGGTGGTATTTTATTTTCAATTATGTTTTCAATTATGAACACTGTCTACCTCCTGAGGCTTCCAGTTAAGATGAAAGGAAATGCCACAGTGAGGAGTAGTCAACTCATCAAGAGTCATGGTGTGAAGTGGTTGTTAGGAATCCCTGCCAGATGGAGTTATTTGTAATGATGAATGATTTCAAGTTCTGTACAAGTAATTTAAAATCCATTATCAGTCATGAATGAATTCAGTATCATATAAGTAAGAATTAATTTCATGTATTATTTTTTAAAAACTGAAACATTTTGAATTGCATTTTCTAGTATCAAATAGCTATGTAAAAATTTAATGTAGCGAAGGCAAAATAACCCTAAAATATTTGAATACCAACATTAAACATATTATGTGAAATGCTGGTGTGTCTAAGAAGGACCTTTGTTTTGTCAATATCAAGGATAAGCCTGCTTGAAAAAGCTTATGGGGAATGCATAAAGCAAGATCAATCCAGTAAATTTTTGTTTCTCTTTTGTCCCTGTACCTCAAAGAATATCAGAGGTAGTCAGGTTAAAATAGCTTTTGAAAATAATCAATATTTTAATTGAATTATTTCTTATTCTACTTCTTTAAGACCTTCTCATTCCTCTTCTTAAATACATGTCTTCCTATTCTATAATCATTATTATTACATATAAATGCAAAAAATATATAAATGCAAACTTCAGAGTCTGTGCACTGTGGCATATATGTTTTGTTTTAAGAGTTGACCACTTGGAATTGAATAAGGAAATGCTTAAGGGGATTATCCTTGGGGAAAATTATTTCTCCATCTATCAGAAGTCTTTAATTCTCTGTAGCATTTTATCAAGAAGTGGGCCACCATAAATTCCATTTTTCTGTCTTCCCTTTTATTATATGACAGTGTCTATTCGGTCTAGTATAAAGAATCTTGTGGGAAAGGAAAATAACTAGACCATGGAGCAGAAAAGTTATTAAAAGTTAACAGGAGAAAAATTGTATGGAAAGAAGAAAATAGTAACTGTCATTCTTAGAAATATATTTTTCTTTCAGAATGAAATATCCATCTTATAGAGAAGATAGTGATTTTGCAGCTGTATTGCCTGCTTTCTATGAAATAAAGACCCAGTTTTTTGGCATTCCTTCTGGCATGGAAAAGCTCTAATTGGGTACCTTAGTGCTCTTCATGTTCAGGCTGTGTATCCTGACCACCATCTAATTCCTCAGGGATCCTTTTCTTATCAAAACAGTATATTTTCAGAAACAATGACTATACTCCCTCCTCTATGACTATCTTCATCTGTTAGGATTCATCCTCTTGTTTAAGACCAGAGTCCACCCTAGTTCTTCCTTGTCCTTTCTGGGCTTTCCTTCTAGTCTATCTGCAGTCCTTTGAATTCATGTTGACCTTCAGAACCACTTCTACCAACACTGTATAGCTGCCATACTCAAGAGAACTCAGAAAAACTCCCTAGCAGGGACAATCACCACACCTAACTAGGTCCAGTTTGGGGCAAGAGTAATCAAATCTTTAAATCAATTTGCATAAATCCCTGTACAAAAGCACAACCACAAACAATGAAGACCCAGAAGCCAGTAACCCTATTGTAATAGGTCCGGGTAAAGCAATGTAGATAAAACACAGATAAAGACTTCAAAATGGCAATTATGAATATGTCCAATGACCTTGAAAAGATAATTAAAACATTGAAAATATCACTTTAAATAATATGGATTAATCAGGAAGTCTTCTTTCAATTCTGATATTTGAAGTCTGTCTTTTTATTATGTTCTATATACATGCATTTCTCATTTCTTTTTCTGCCAATGACTGTTTTGGACTTTCAAGTCAAAAAGCTAACTATTATGGAAATTGTATTGTATAGAAAATTGTATATATTTACTCATCAAGTGCTATCATTAGAGACTTATTGGAGGAGAACTGCTTGTTGGTTCCTGGCAGCTTGGTTGGTTAGACTCAAAATTATCACACAGAAACTGTATTAATTAAATCACTGCTTAGCCCATTAGCTCTAACTTCTTATTGGCTAACACTTACATATTAATTTAACCCATTTCTATTTATCTGTGTATCGCCACGTGGCAGTGGCTTTCCGGCAAAATTTCATCATGTCTGACTCTGGCTGTGGCTTCACGGCATCTCTCTGACTTTATCCTTCTTTCTCCCAGCATACAGCTTAGCTTTCCCTGCCTAGTTCTGTTCTTCCCTGCTATAGGCTCAAAGCATTTATTTATTTATTAAACAATAAAAGCAACACATAGACAGAAGGACCTCCCACACCACATATTTAACTATCTAGGCTAATAGAATATATTATATATACATATATAATGTATAATATATGTGTAAGCAATTGTTTTCTATACAAAGAATTAGTAGATGCAAATTAGTACAAACAGTTTAACTCTGTCAAACTATTAACTATACCCTCTATTCCCTGGACAGGTAATTAAATTTAATTTCCACATTTGTCTTTGAGTCATAGGCCACATACTGCCCTATTTGTTTTGTGTTATAAGTATTTCTTGGAAATTCACAAAGTGAAATGATTTCTTTTTACAAACTCACTAAAATGAAGTTTTACTTGTGCTCTTGGAATGATAGAGGATTTGACAGAACAAAAGAAAAAAGCAAACTGAATTCTTTAAAAACCATGCCAGGTTTTAATTAAAAACAGTTATTTTGATAATTACAATATCAGTAATGACATTAATAAAAGTTGCTGTTTATTTAGATGAAACTACATTCTATCAAGTGTTCACAAATTTCCAGCAAGCTGATGAGATTGGCAAATTATCCTTACCTGAAAATCCAGGCATGCTAGGTGGCAGTAGCATTCGCCTTTAATGCCAACACTCAGGTGGCAGAGGCAGGCAGATCTCTCTAGCTCTAGACCAGCCTATTCTATAAAACTAGTTCCAGAACTGCTAGGTTACTTATGCAGAAAAACCCTGTCTCAGACAAACAAGAAACAAACAAAATTTAGGCATAACGATACCAGAACTTTCTGTTAGTTTATATAAGGGACCTGGTCAGTATCTCTTTGCTTCAACTAACAATCAAAAAATATGAATTTTATTTGTCAGTCACTATTCTTATTATCATAATGGACATTTAGTTAAAGGACTTCAGCAAAAGACTCAGTAGAATGTGTTTTGATATTTTTTTATTCCTTTCATACTTGATTATCAAACCCGATAATTTATCTGGTAGAAACCCACGTTCCTGTATATCCAGGGTAGCAGAGGTGTCTTGCAAACATCCTCTGTTTATAAGCCAGATAAGACCATTAACATTTCCAGTGTAAACTATTTTACAAAACCTGTGGCCATCACTCAGCTAAGTTCCTTAAATGATGGAAATTAACCATGTGAAATAGATGAATGAGAACTGAGAATAGTATGACTCTCTTCCTCACATGTATCGTTCTAGGAAACAAAGTTTTGATATATGTATGCCTGAACGATAAATCAATTCATTTAATGTGGGTTTCTTAGGAACTATATTCTTGTCACTCAAGTACGTATTTTTTGATTCAGATAAAACGTGAAAGCCTTTAGAATTATTATAATTCGTAAGTACAGATGATGTGGGAGTGATTTCTTATTAATCAAGAAACTGCCTAGACCCATTTGATAGGCCAACCCTTAGGTAGGCAGAGTAAAAGAATGGAATGCTGGGAGAAAGAAGCTGAGTCAAGGAGTCGCCATGGTTCTCCCACTCCAGACAGACGCAGGTTAAGATCATTCCTGGTAAGACAGCTTGTGGGCTACACAGATTAATAGAAATGGGTTAGATCAATATGTAAAAGCTAGCCAATAAGAAACTGAAACTAATGGGTCAGGCAATGTTTAAAAGAATACAGTTTCCGTGTAATTATTTCGGGTAAAGCTAGCCGTTCAGGCGGCTGGGTGCGGGGACTCAGCCCGCCGCTCCTACTACTACATACAGAGGTGACTGGTTAAACTCCCTACTTAAATTCCACAAGTAAGCTGCCAGTGCAGCATTAGGAGTCAAGATTCTATGACAACTATTGTCTCTCCTAGTGGTTTTAAACAGCATGTCAGATGCAGCAGAATTGGCTCACACTGAGCACTGAGCTCCCACCCTCTCCCCTGCACTGACAGCAATTATTCCAGCAGGTTTTCATTCTAGAAGCCTCCTTATCATCAGTGATAAGAGATAATTGTTATTCTCAGCAGAAACACACAGGAGTGCACATAGTTGATATTCTTGTCCTCCAAATAATTTTTCCCCAAATCAGGGTTAAGTCACATTGATTAAAAGGCCTGAGCTTCAATCTGATATTGCCATTGATTGCCCTGAGCTTGCCTGAGCTTTAGGAAAGGATTTCAATTTCCAGGATCCTTGCTCCACTTTTCAAAAGCTTAAACTTGACTTCACCGGAGAAATAAAAATGACAACTGGGACTTTCCTCATTTCGATCCCTGATTTGACCACGCATTCACCACTGTGTGTTCTTCAATATCTAAATACATCATCACAGTTTTACTGGATGGCCAGCTATGCTGGCAGCCTCATCCTTTCCTTCAAATCTGGATGTCGTGCAGTCTGCTACAGTGTTCTTGCCTTTTTAATCCAATGCAATATTCCCTTAAACTAGGGTTTTATTTTGCTCAAATAATAAAATGATTTTAAGAAAACTCGAATGCATTAAATATTCCCATAGAGCAGGTTATTTGCTCTTGAATGAAAAACTACATGTAAATAAACTCTATGTTTTAAAATTTAATAGGTGTACAGAAACAAGTTAGATCACACATTATTTTATAGTTAAAGTCCACAGTTAAGATTCTGAGGTTTCCATTAAAGGAAAAGATAAAGGTTATTTCTGGAATTTTGTCTGTAATCAAATATTTACAGGGCCTTTAGTGTAAGAAAAAATAGGTAGAAATTTTATAATTCATTTAATATTTTTATGGCTCAGTTTCAGGAAAGCTTACGTGAATTAGATTTTCAGACCAACAACAAATATCACTTTATTATAAATACTGCATGAGTTGTATTCATGCCAAATAACTCACAGGATATATTGATATTAAAATTATTTGCTTTTTATATCCCAAAATATTCAAAATACTTTAATTGGATAATTTATAGACTTCAGTGGCATCATTTGATATATATATATATATATATATATATATATATATATATATATATATTATGATTAAATGAAAACAGAAATTTAAACTTCCTATTTTCTTTAAGCATTACTGAAAGCTTGACATTCAAATTTAGCTCAGTCTTGCATTTCTTCTCTAGTAACTTTACTTCTTAGGTGAATATTAACTGCGTATATGCTGGTGTGAGGTTATCTTTCATTCTACCCTCAGTCAAAGTTCTTTTGTGACCCTGATTTGCTTTAAACTTAAACATATATTTATTTTACATATTTATAAATATATCTTACTTGACTCTCACATTTTTAGTGTATTCCTCAATAATTAAGTCAGTTTAATTTGATTTCTCCTGACATTTATTTCATTAGCCATCTCTAAGACCTTGAAGCCAGAGAAAAAGAGTGTCCTATATTATAAACTGTTTGTTCCAGTCATTTAGTTTGAGTTTTGTCATAAAATAAAGTTTGATAATTTTGAAATCCAAATAAATTATTTTTAATTTATTGATATTATATTTTAAGTACAGCATTTCTCCCTTCCCTTACATCCCTTCAAGCCCTCACTTATACATATTTCCACAAACCTTCAAATCCATCACCTATTTTTATTGTTATTACCTGAATGTATGTATATATTCCTAGAATTAACTTGTTAAATTCCTATAATGTTAATATTATTCTGTGAATTTTTGGGGTGCATGAGCATTTTGTATTAAATCAAATCTAAATTTCTGATCAATCAGATTAGCAAATCAAATTTCTTACAAGTGGGAAGGATTATCTTTGGTCATTTTCAAGAACAGCTTGCAGTGTTCTTTTGATCTTGAGAGTTGACATTATTATAAAATTATTCCAAAACAATAATGTTTAAAAGTCATTATAATTGAAATTGCTGGGTGCTATATGGAAAAGAGGTATGACTGACTCTTGACATGTCATAAAGATGCAAGTTAAAGTAATCAAAGACCATTGAGGAAAATGATCTTAATTTCCAACTACAAAACTTAACATTAACAATAATTGTCATGAATATACAGGCAGACATGCCTATGAAAGTTAGGATTAATAATTTTTTGAACAATGGAATTTATTTTAAGTTAATTTTGGAGACTAAAATAAGAATACATTGAAATAATAAAACAAATAGTAAAATATTTTTCTGCTAATTATCCTTTCTCTTTTTAATAAAGTAAAAATTTCCTAGGTTGAGAATAAATCACACTGTTATAGTTTAAGGATAGAAGCCCTAAATACGATTTGTTAGAGAAAAAAATACATGTTTTTGGAAAAAATAAATAAATAGGAAAAAGCTCTCAGTAATCTCTTCATTTTACTCTTTGCTATGCTGTTTTGTTTTTCTGTGTATTTTTTGTTAATGTTTAATTTTGCATTCTGACACCTAAAATTTGCTAGTTTTCCAATTCCTACTAATATTTTATTGCTATATTGACAAGGCAATAATGAACATTTTATCTCCCACTTTAGACATTTTATCTCCCACTCTAGTAAATGTGCCAATTCTCTTCAACTATCCAATTCAATTATAAATATTCTCAATTTTATTTTGTCATAGTAATATTGTCTGAAAGTCATCCTGAATTTAGAGAAGTTAATGATTTAACTTCTACTCTTACATGTTTTGCCTACTTTAGGCCTACTTCAGAAAGACAACAGAAATATCAAGTTTCTATGCTATTTGCATATTTGAATATACTGTAAGTACAAGTAATTTTAAAAGACTTGGTATGTGTCACTGGAATATCTGTTTGGGAATTAAAACCAAAATGTGTTATTTGGTAGTATCATAGATATATACAATGTATTTTGAATGCATATATCCATTACCCCTTTTAATAATTTCTGCTGGACCTCTTTTTCTTCACCAAAAGTTCTCTTTTTATTTTTATAACTTTTTTTGTTCCTCTTTAGTCTCTTTCTATGTCCCAGTGGATTTTATTAGTATTGCTTTTACAAACACCGGTTCAAACTATTTACTCCAGAATGTGTTATTACCAACTATCTATATTTCTGAAGAAAATTACTCCTTGTTCCTTGGCATCCATTAAATACCAAATCTTCCTCAAGGTGAGGCAAAAACTCCTAACTCCTCTCCTATTTATAATGAAATATTCAAAACTTAATATTATACAGATTTCCAAGAATCTTTGATTTCATGAATGCATTGGTCAAAACAAGAACAGAAGAGAGCATTTCACAAAAAAGCATTACCATTGCTTTTCTACCATGTTTTCTGTCATATTTCCTGAGTCTTAGATGGGGTGATAAAGATAATTCATATAAGGCTATACACTCAATAGTCACTTAATCCTTAGAACTATGGCCATTTTCAGGTCTCTGCATTACTCATATACTCTGTGAGAAGGAGTTTTCCTGACAAAAGTCTGAGATCATTAGGTTCAGGAAAAAAACAAATAATTTAAGGTGGTCATTACTGACTCATGATTGGAAGTCCTAAGAACAAGTAATATTTTTTTCACTCAGTCTTAAATGGTACACCCATGGTACTTAAATAATTAATATTCCAAGGCTCTGGAAGCATGGTGGTAGACAGGAAGGAAGAGTATAATGACATTTTCCTAGAGATTTTTCTAAAATATAACATAAATTGCTTTGATTTTTGTATCTCTGTACATTGAATATAGCCATTTCATCATTATATTGAACTTTTGTTTTCATTTTTAGGTAGAGGTTTTAGCATTTTATGTTATTTTATTTTACATAATGATAATACTAAGAAACAGATTCTAAATGTTTTTTTGAATATTAAATCATCATCTTACCACTCATGAGTGGTCTATTTACTATCCATAAGAGTAAAATATGACTTATATCTAACTATATAGAAATGATCTCATATAATTTTAACAGGATTAATTTTAAATAAACATATGCAACTGTACATTTACAATTCACAGAAATATGAACATAGCTAGAATAGCACGTGAGGAGGGGCACTAGTGTGATGGAAATATTTTTATTAACTAAATTACAATTGAGTCATGTAAATTTTCTAAGACATATAGAAAATATAGAAAATTAAAAACAACATGCTTCAAATGAGAGCTTAAACTTTATTTCAGTTTCCTATATATGTGAGTTTAAGAGAATTGGGAGCAGAAGGACTGTAAAATTCATAGCTGCTGTGTGTGTGGCAGTGGCGGTGGCAATGTGATAATCTATACACAGAAAGCTAGACGATATTCAAAATTAGCATATTTTTAAATCATATTGCTTTTAAAATGGAAAATATAAAATAACACACAGTTTTTGAAATTTCTTTCTAGGTTTTGGCAGGATATGATGTTCTTCAGGGAAATATGTTATTTCTTGGAATTATATAAGAGTTTATTATTTTTTAATATGTAGTGGATTTTATGTTCCTAGCGCCAAGACCTAAGCTATAATTTCCTTTTAAACTTTGCCTTAAAATATTTTATCAAAATACATAAAATAATTAATTAACTAAATTCTGTATCCTACTTTTCTATTATGCTTGAATTTAAAATTATTTTTTCTATCTGTACAATTATATATTTAATTTGCTACTTTCATATATATAGTAGCACATTGTGTGTTTATAACACCGACATAATTACTTTCTGTGTAAATATTCTCTTGCATCTTTTAGTTTTACTCTGCAGTATTTGAAAATTTCCTGTTGTGATATTTATAGACACTGTTCATTTTTACAAATAGTTTTAGAGACTATTACTATTTAATTATATCATTGTTTAGTGATTTACTGAAACATACTCAAAACTCTTTTCCAACTCTTTCAGCATTATAAACAATACCATAATAAAAACTATACATATGTCATTTATGTAAATTTGAGTTTATCATTTAAGATTAAAACTTCTGTGTTAAAGAAATTATGAAATTCTTTCCAAGTGGCCACTGCATTTTTCATTTACAAATTTCCAATTTTTCTCCCTTCAATATTAACCAACATATTATTTTAGTGTACTAAAGAGAACTGCTAGCCAAGTTGTCTCACTCATTCACAAAAATGGAAGCATTTTAGTGATTAGAAAACACGGCATAAAGATCTCTCTAGTCGGAATTCTGTCCCTGCCACAAGGAACCTGTGTTATCACTAAGTGTTTCTGCTAACCTTTTTTCTCTGCTGTCTTATTTCCCATAGGAATGCTACTCGAATTTTGTACTGCAGATGTCAACTACTTCTCTGTTAAGGCAGGAAATTTATTACTTCATATTTTATATTTCCATACAGGGCAAGAAATATCTTTTAAAATTATCACTGAAGTGACATATGGGAGCAATACTTACTGAAAATCTCCACACCCTCATAAGTGGTCCCCTGGGAGAAGGACTAATTTGACAGATATCCCAGGAAGGAGTCATGCATGCTCAATTCTATAACCATTTTCTTTAATATCTTTCTGCCAAAGGAAAGGTTCACTGGCATTTGCTTTCCTGTCTTGCAGCTATCACATGTTGGTCTCTGCTCTTTTACAGGAGTCCTGCCATGTATTCATACTGGTTGCCAATGTTAAACAGGCAAATCTGTCTAGTTATGGAACTGTACAAGCAGGACCTATTGCTTACAGTGCAAAAGTCACATTTTCTAAAACCTGTTTGAATTTCTAAAGCCTATTTGAATTCAATTTGGGATATTCTTGATTCAATATTTCCAATATCTTTGTCCTCATTTAATTTTGAAATACAAAGAAATAAATTATGTTTTATATATTTATCATCACTATGCATCACAAGTTTCACATTAATTTCACTAAGTTTATGGTTTCTTAAAATAATTCCACCCAAAAGAAAAGAAATGTCAAATATATTTGCATTTTCCTATTAACATAAACCCAAATTATTTAGCCAATTTGGTAAAATATTACAAAAGAAATTGTATAAATCTGATCAGTGAAAAATGGTGGATGCTTCTTGCAAAGGAAGAATCTTGGGGTAGAAAAAAAAGGAATAAGGACAAGATTTAATACATCTGAAAACTACTCAGATTGTATAGTTGAAAATGCTTAGTACCTAATCATGAACTCAAAGAGTTAGAAATGGTTACAGAAATGTATTAACTATTTTTCTGCTGCTCTGCTAGAATACTATGACAAAATCTACGTATTGGAGAGAGTTTATCTTGGTCTGCAGTTTCAGAAGGATAGAGTCTATCATGCATGGAAGACATAGACACAAACGTGAGATCAGCCCAGCAATCTGAATGCATGGTGTCCATACTTTATCCACACATAGTTAGTGGCTGAGGATCTGGATGCACAGGGGAGGAAATAACAAGAAGTGAGACCAGACTATTTGGCCTCAAAATTCACAAATTGTGATATACTTCCTACAGTGATGCTTCTGCATTTAAAGGATCCACACTATTCCTTCCAAGTCTCCAGCTAGAGAACCGCTATTTAAATAAATAAGCCCAAATAGGTTATTTCTCTTTTATACCGTTATTGATGTGATGGTGTGGGATGATACACCTTTGGATGTATCATCACAAGGTAATCTTCTTGTGAATAAGATTAGACCCTTTAAGGGACAGGAAAGCTTTTCTTCATGCTTTCTTTATGTCATTACACAACCACAAGTTGGCTGCCTATAAACAATGAAGTTGCCATTCTTCAGACCACAGAGCTTCCAGGGTCTCAGGGTTGAGTTACAGAATTTGCAGGAAGGAAGGGATGTTGTGTATTAGATATGTAAGCTATTATATTTCTTATAACAACATAAATCACTAAGACTGTGATTAGTGATTTACAAGATTTATTTTCAAGAACGAATGTAGATATGGGGTTTCCATCACATTAAAATATGAAAATGAAAATATTATAAGAAAAGAAAAACAGAAATATAGTAATGAAATGCCACATGGTATAATTTTAAACGATATTTAATGAGAATTTTTAGATAATTTTCAATGAAATTTTTAATTTTCAATAGCAGTACGTAACAGCCATGGTCTAGTGTTCAAGAATAGCATAAGGTGTCTCTAATACTTGCACTAATCAAAATAAATAATGCCAAAGTAAATATTCAGAATGATTTTATCAGTCAAAGTATTTTCATATCTGTATGTATTACATTTCACTAGAAATTAAATTCATTGAAGCCCTGTCAGTAGTATGTTAATAGAAAGGTATACATGGAATTATATGCCATCTATTATTTATGACTTTAAATTTTCTTGCTATAATATCCAATATTGTATCATAGTTTGATATTATCAATTGCTCAGGACTTTCTGGGAACTGCAAAGGGTATCATAGTATGAGTATTTCATAAATTATTTATAAATACACGTATTACAGGGCAATTTAATTGCTTTCAAATCTAAGTTACTAAAAATGAAACTGTTTTGGTTACTCATGAATAAATTTGAGTAGATATGTGCTGTTTAATGAATATCTAGAATAATAATGATCAGAACCATTTATTAGTGTATCAAAAATTTCCAGACATTTTTTTGAAAATGACTTTTAGCATTTTACATTACTATCATCATACTTTAATCTCAGTTGCAACTCTCTTACCAATATTTGACACTTAACAATACTTTTATTTATAGTAATATATTTGTTGAAGATAATTTGTGAAGAACACAGAGAATAGAGTCAGAAAACAATTTTATATTCACTTAGAAATGATAAATGTATGAAAATAGTAAATTTAAGCGACTAAATAAAATTATCCTTGGTATCAATTAAATACATATATAACAAATAATATATATTTATCTAAGATATATAACATAATCATATTTTGTTCATAATATATTATATACATGTTTTATGGTATATATATATGATCTATATATCAAAATTTTATCTCACAGATTATAATATTACTAGAACAACGAAGCACATAAAACTTTTAAAAAGATCCAAGAGCAGGAATAGAAATTAAGAGTATACATAATTTAATTATGCCCAGTCAACTGTGCTATCTGTGTTAAGGTAGTCCAATAAAAATTTTCCCCAATTTAATTTGACAAATAGGATATTATTTTAACAAAGATAGCTTGTTGCATGCTAGAGTTACTCAGGTCACAGAGTGACTGTAACAAATAAAAATGTTCCATGTGAATGAAATGCCTCTTGAGGAATAACAAAATAAAAAATAAAAGAGACTGAACACTCATTGATTTGCAACCCAGTTTTACACAATGGCTAATAAATGAAGGGAAATCAGCATCCACAGTAATTCATATTTTAAAAGCACAAACAGGAAGGTCTCTCTAGAGATCTCAGGAGTTTCTTTCACTTTTGATAAACTTCACACAAATAGTCCCTGATCTGTTATACATCTAAACACTTTATGACAATAAGGTTTAGGTTATTTCTCACAAGACAACTGTCAAGGGAAAAAAAAGATTACTGAAAACTCCTCTGATTGTTATATATGTGTAAAAGTCTTTTCTTCTAGGATCAGAGCAAAACAAATGCCTGTAAATTTCTAATAAAAAAGAAACCATTTCGAGATTGTATTTTGGAGAACCATTTTGTGTATAAAAAGTTTTGTTTTTTGAAAATCTAATAAATCTATCTTGTCTTTTGTCAATTATGATATCTCACACTGGTTGTTGGTTTTTTGTTTTTGTTTTTTGTATTTTTTTCTTTATAAACTAAGACTCAGATAGCTAGCTTTCATGTTATAATATCTGTCACATTCTGATAATAACACTGAGCCTAATTTTATATATTGAGTAAAATAGTGTTTAGAGTTCAATAAAATATATTCTGAGCTTGTTTAACATATTATGCTTAATACACATTTTAAACCATATATAATTTAAAACTATAAAAATAAATACCATGAAGATCAACAGCATTAATAGAATAGAACTCAACTTTTAGGGGAAAAGAATTTTTAATGTGAATATTTAGGTGTTAATCTTAGATGTTGAAAATATATCTCTACCTTTTTCTACAAAGATTATAGCATACTAGGCTATTATTTAGAAATATTGGTTATCTGTCCTATAATTACTATTGGGTAGTTACTATCATTAATAATTCAATAAGTCTTTAAATTTGAATAACACAATTATTTATGACACCATATCAAAAACTAGATGAAAATGCTTTAAAGTTGGGGGCTAGAGAGTTGGCTCAATGGTTAAAAGCACTGACTAATCTTCCAGAGGACCTGGGTTCAATTTCCATCACGCTCATGGCAGCTCACAACTGTCTGAATATCCAGTTCCAGGGGATCTGACACCTTTACACCAATGTAAATTAAATAAAATTACAAAATCATTAAAAATATTCTAAAAATTGCTTTAAAGATTAAAAGAAAAATATATTATAACATACTAAAACATAAAATAATATAATTTCAATAAAATATCTTCAGAGTATCGATTCTGATGAGGAAGTTGATTCTTGTTTCTTAGTTATTCATATCCCACTTGATAAATTTGTGCAAGTTTTATAGGTTGAAACAACCAGTGGAAATAACAACTGACAGAACATTTTGACATCATAGATCATTTTCATAAATGAACAATATGGTTAGATTACATTTTTTTTCAGATAGAAATCAGTAATCAAAAATACAAAGTGAGATTGAGTGCAGGAATAGTGGAATGAAAATGTTTCTCTTATTATTTTCTTTAATAGCAGTATAACATAGGTAAAAGTTCCCCAATTAATTTAATTATTCTTTCTTAGCATAATTCAGTATATTATGTGAAACAATAAATTCTTACATGATTTTTGGAATAGGAGCTATATTAGAAATAATCTTAAGAAACAACTCAAAGTAGACATATACTAATAAAGCTGACAAAAGAAAATCTGAAAATCCTCTTAATGGATGCAATGATGATGGAGATGATAAGAATGATTATGTTGATCATAGATGTGATTGTTAAAATTAAAGTTTTAGGCATGAGAGATGTTATGTTAATTGCTCATTGTCTTAGACAAAGTTTCTATTGCTTTGAAGAGACACCCTGTCCACAGCAACTCTTATAAAGAAAAACATTCAATTGGAGGGCCTTGCTTATATTTCAGAGTTTCAGTCCAGTATCATCATGGTGGGACATAGCAGCTTGTAACCAGACGTGGTGCTGGAGAAGTAGCTGAGTCCTACATTTTACAATCAACAGGATGTGGCCTGTCTGAGTGGACATTATTTTAGCATATATGAGAACAAAAGATCATACCTACTCCAACAAAGTCACACTTTTAAGTCAATTTTTCTTCAAACCAATACATTTAAATTCCTGGCTCCGAAAGGTTATTAGCCATGTCATAATACAAAAATGTATTCTGTAGAACTTTCAAGTTCTCCATAGTGTAATATATTCTCAAACTATTTTAAAGGTCTAAAAGTTCTAAGTCTCATGTGAGAATCATGCAATCTCTTCACTATAGTGCCCTATAAAATCAAAATAGAAATGGTTCCTTCAGATAATGACACAGTGAAGGCAAGACTGCTCATTCATTTCCCAGCCACCCAGACTCAAAATGATCACACAGAATTACTCCTTGACCAATAGCTTAGGCTTCTTATTAACTAACTCTTACATCTTAAATTAAGTCATTTCTATTATTTTATATTTTACCACAAGGTTCATGGTTTACTGCTGTAGGAATTCCTACAGCCTGAAGCCTTTAAGTTACCTGCCAACTTGGTATTTATGCCTATGTAAACCATGCGTCTGGCCTCTCTTCCTGCTGCAGGATTCAGTTGCTATTCTCTGTTTGACCAGAAGACTGTAATCTGTGAGTCTACCTCTGAATAAATAACACTCTATTAAACTAAATTCTGAGCCAGTATGGGATTTCTTTTAAGTATCCATCTTCATCTGGCACACCACATGGATCCAGACTCCATACATACCAGGTGGACTAGCTTAAAGGCCTAACCAGCCCACAACTCAGAAAGTCTCTCACCCCTGACTGATTGCTTCGCTTGCTTTTACCTAAGAAGTTTTTTTTTTCCTGCCACTGTGAAGCTAACTGCATGTGATGACTTGGAAATTTCTCAAGCTCATGCACACATACCCTTACTGCTGCGTTCCCTGTCACATGGCCACTTGTACAACTTTCAGTTTGTACTCGCAGCGACTGAGTTCTGGGATTCTTGATCTGTGTATGGAATTGATTTAATTATTATTAATTTGTCAAGAAAAACATATTTTTCAGTATTTAACCAGCAGCAGAGGGAAAAAAAAGAACAGGGCAACTCAGAAATATTCATGGCATCATATTGTGTTGCTAGTCATAACTCTGCAACCACAAAACAATAAAGATTATTACACCTAAAACAATTTATTGGACCTCATAAAAGGTAGTTAATAAATCAAAATTTAATTGCAGACAATAGTACCATGGTAAATTTTAGTAACTTTTTTGCTAAAACTATGGATTGTATTCTGCAAGGCTTATATGGTTGATTTGGGATTGCCCTCTGTATTTTGTGAGCTAGGCATGGAAAACAAAACTGAATGGTGGGAGAAAGGGCGTGGAGTCAGGGAGAAGCTGTGGAGCCACTGCTAGAGACAGACACACTGAAACTTTGCTGGTATGCCACAACCTCATGGTAATGCACAGATTAATGGAAATGGATTAAATTAATATGTAAGAGTAAGCCAATATGAAGCTAGAGCTAGTGGGCCAAGCAGTGTTTTAAATAATATGGTTTCTGTGTGATTATTTCTGGACTGAGTAGCTAGAGTCAACAAGAGGCTCCTCCAACATGTTTATTTTGATACATCCATTTATTGGATATTAGGACTCAGTTTTTTTCTTCATATTATATTCTTAAGACGATAGTTTGATAACAGATCCAAGAATGAGGCACTTTTAGAAATGATACATTCTTTACATCCTAATAATTAACAGCTAGCTGACATTATTAATACCATGGAAAATCAAAAGTTTCCTGAATATATTAATACTATTGAAAAGGGTAACATTAATTTGACAGACAAAATTGAATCCATGTCAAAGGATACTGAGAAATTATCTGAAAGAGTTCATATTCCTGAATATGACAATCAAGATTTGTTAAAAAGTTATGATAGGTTAACAGACAGAGTATCTATCCAGGAAGGCAATCTGCATGTTAACCAAATAATGTCCAGTGATGAGATAATATCTTTAAAGGAAAAACTTCAGACCTTTCAATAACATGTGCAAAATGAAGACTGGAGACTAGGTGCCTCAATGAAATCACTAGAAATATATACAGGCCAGGAAAATCGGGCTTTACCAAAGACATTAATTAAAAGGTTTGAAACAATTGAAGAAATTATTAATGCTGATAAGCAGGGGAAAACAGCACAAAGACAGGATTTAAAATCACCAATAACTTTCAGAAATGACTTAGGTTTTAGCTTCCTACCCTGTAATCTACTCTGACAAAGCATCAAGTTCTAAAGGCCCAAAAGGATCCAAAAAAGGTAGATGGATATCTGACTAGCTTCAGTTAATTTCAGCAGTCCTGAATGATGGACCTCAACTAATGTTTAAATGTTATTTCAGGGAAAGGCTAAAATTTTAGAACAATAGGAAAAATCAAAAGGACTTGAGACTTCCCAAGATCAAATTCTTGGTGAGGGCACTTATGTTGACCCATAGGCTGAAGCTCTTTATGATGAACAGATCTTGTCTTTATGTCATAAAGCAGCCTTAAATGACTGTGACAGGGTTAAAGAACCAGGAAAATGATGTGAATCATATAGCAGAGTTAAGCAGGGCCAGAGAGAATCCTTTAGTGGCTTTTTAACTAAGTCTGTACAAATTGAAGTAACAGAGCCAGAAGATAGATGAGTATTTGTTGAATCTCTGGCTTTTGAAATACCAACTTAGAATGCAAAAATATACCTGGACCTTTAAAGGTTAGATCAACACCTATGGATGAATGGATCCTGTGTACAATGAACATTGAGATCTTTGGCTATCATACTGAATCTTGGGTAAGATAAACAATTTCCAAAGGAATGGGGAGACATCAAAATGTCAAATGTTTTAATTGTGGTAGAAAAGAACATCTGAGAAGGGATTGTAGACAAGGAATTTCTAGGAATAATATCTCCTCTGGGAATGGCAAGAATAGGAGAATTCAGCCTTCAGGTATATATAGAAGGTTTGGCAAAGGCTGACATTGGACCAATGAAAGCAGATCAACAAAAGACAGACAAGGTAACTCGATACCATCTGGAAACTTCTTGAGGGACCTTTTGCAGTCCTCCAAGTCAAAAGTGGTTCAGTCATTACCAGTCACTGTGGAGGACATTTCTTACTAGGAAAATTAAAAAATCCAGAGCCTTCTGTAAAAGAGAATACTGATCTGGACGATAAAATAAACATGGAGGATAAATAAAAAAATTTCAATAGAAAATAGGAAAACTATATTCTGGAAGACATCTATAAATGATAAAGCTAAGCATGTGTATAAATGGCATTGTAATTGTGTGTTTGATAGACATGACTTCAGAAATAGTATCATTACTCCAGAATCTCGGCATCCATCCAAATTAGCTTCTTGATGGGACACAAGTTCAATTACTAGGAACTGGAATCATGTTGAGAAACCATTGTTTCTCAAGTGAAACAAATCATGATATGGGTTGAATTCATAGAGCCAGAAGGACAGAGAGGAAGGCTGAGATCATATGTGGCTGATATTATACTGAGTTTATGGAGCCATGACCTGTTGCAGCAATGTAATACCCATATTAACATTCTTGCAGTCCCAGAAACTCATAATTCTGAGAAAGATATTATAAGGTACTGTACACAAAGCTCACCAGTCATTCAAGTTGTACAAGAACACAAAGCAACTAGCAAACTTTTAGAGGTACCAATAGCCCTACCTTTAAAATGGTTAATCAGTGGCTGTTAACAGAAGACAAACTGCAGGCTTTAGAATACCTGATAAAGGAGCAAATAGATGTTCACCATATTGAAGAATCAATCAGCCATTGGAATTCTGTATTTCTTGTTAAAAAGAAACCTGGTAAATGGAGAATGGTGACAGATCTAAGAGCTGTCAATAAAGTAATTCAATCTATGTGCCCTCTACAATCTGTATTTCCTCACCCTTTTCTACTACCAAAAGGATGGCCTTTCATAGTTAATGATTTGAAAGGTTCTTTCTTCACTATACCTTTACAAGAAAAGGAAAGAGAAAAATTTATCTTCACAGTACCTACTTATAATAATTCTCAACCTACAAGGAAATACCAGTGGACCATCCACCCACAGGGAATGCTCAATAGCACCACCCAATGCCAACACTTTATAATTCCGACATTGGAAATAATACCTAAAATAGTTCCTAAATCTATAATTTACATTAAATGGATGAAATTTTACTATCTGATTCAAATATAGATGCGTTAGAAAGAATGTTGAAGAAGTAAAGAAAGCTTTGTCAAAATGGGCATTACAAATTGCTTCTGAAAAAATATAGAGAGGAGATTCTATCAATTACCTAGCTTATAAAATAGATTTACAGAAAATTAAATACAAAAGACAGAAATTAGGAGAAACCAATTGTGGACTTTGAATAACTTTCAAAGATTGTTAGAAGACATTTCCAATCTATGAGAAACTATTGGGATAACATCTGATATAATAGTTCATTAAAACACAACCTTAGATGGTAACAAATACTTAAATAGTCCCAGAGAATTAACAGCTGAAGTAGATAAGGAATTGATTGTCATTGAAGAAAAATTACAGAGGTACATGTGGATAAGGTGAATCCAAATTTTAATTGCATTTTAGTCATATTGCCTTTCAGAATGTCCCATGCAGGAATTTTAATGTAAAGGGAAGATATTTTCTTAGGATGGATATTTTTACCACATCAACCAAATAAAAAAATTAAAAACTTATATGGAAAAAGTCTCTGAATTAATTATAAAAGACAAATTGTGACCTCATCAACTAGTAGGTAAAGACCAAGCAGAGATTATAGCACCTTGTACTACTGATAAAATTTAAAAAATATGTAAAGACAATGCACCTTGGCAAAGAACTTGTGCTAATTTTTTAGGAGCGATTACTAGCAATTATCCTAAAAGTGATAGAATTAACCTTATAAAGAGAACTATTTGGCTCATTTCCTGCATTGTATAGGACAAACCAATAACTGGAGCCTGTAAATTCTTTTTTTAAATTTATTTATTTATTTATTAAAGATTTCTGCCTCATCCCCACCACAACCTAGATGCCCTTCAATAGAAGAATGGACGAAGAGAGCCTGTACATTCTATGCTGATGCAAATAAATCAGGAAAGGCAGTTTACAAATCAGAAGATATATGTAATCTGGAACAAAGCCCTTATAATTCTGTCCAAAAAGAAGAATTATATGTTATTTTCCTGGCACTAAGTGATTTTAAAGAACCTTTTAATATAGTTACTCATTCTCAATATGCATAAAGAGTTGCCTTGCATAGTGAAACCACTGAATTTATACCAAAAGATATAGAATTGACTTCATTACTTATACAAGTTCAAGCTGTAATCAGGAATAGGCTTTGTCCCATATACATAACACACTTCTGATCTCATATGGGTCTGCTAGGTCGTCTAGCACAAGGTAATGCAGAAATTGATTGATTACTGATTGGAAGTGTGTTGAAGGCCTGAGAATTCCATAAGAAACATCATGCCAACAGCAAATGTTTAAAGAAAGAGTTTTCTATTACATAGCAACAGGCTAAATAGATTATAATGAGATGTCCTCCTTGTTCTTTCTATAACTAAACACCACTCCCTGCAGGGACTAACCCAAAGGGTACTCAAAGAAATGAAATCTGGCAGATGTATGTGTTCTACTTTGCAGAATTTGGAAAATTATAATATGTACATCACACCCTGACACTTATTCAGGGTTTCAATGGGCAACTGCTTTTAGCTCACAAAAGGCTGATTCAGTAATCACACATTTATTAGAAGTTATGGCCATCATGGGTATACCTGTGGTTTGATGGACCAAGAACCCCTCAAAAGTTGCCTTGAACACCCCTCAAATCATTACTTCACCCAATAAATAAAATAAAAAGGAAAAAGTATGACAAACTATGCTCATATTCTCAAATATTGTCTATAAATATTTCTTTATATTTAAAGTGGGATATGCTATAGAGATTTGTATGCGTATGGATCTTGTTTTTTTGGTACAAATTTAAAGTCAATTTCATTATACTGTATATATATATTATACTGTATATATATATTATACTGTATATATATATATATATTTCTGCTCTTGCTTAAGGTATTGTGTTCATGTAGCTCATTTAGAAATATAATGTATAATTTAAGATATATGTTAATAGGTAATCATCTATAATAATCAACCTTATAGTCACGTTAGTTAGGTTTTCTAGATGTATAGAGATATACTTTAGTTAGATAGGTATTCTTCAAATCTTTCAGAGACCTTCAGAATATGGCATTTAAAATGTTTTAATGACTTAGGACTTTTCATGACAACGAGACACATCTGTTCCTGGCAGCAAAGCTAATTCAATAGGATTATGGGCATCAAAGAGGCTCCTTATGGAGTTTACTAGCCATTTAGGTAAAAAACTGCTCTTGTCTTGACTGCTTGATGATATGCTGTATGAACTAGACATGCAGGACCCTCAGAGAAATGATTGCTGAACTTGCCTAAAGGTCAGATGGTCCTCAGGGTTCCTGCTTCATGTAAGAGTCTGTCAGACATTCTGCTGGACACAGAAGAAGTGGCTGTCAAACTTCCAATATAGCTGAACTGCCTTTGAAATATCCTGCTTGGTGGAAAAGTCTGCTGGATACTATGGGCCAGTAGGCTAAAGCACTCTGCACACTATCAGAGGAGAAGTGTGAAAATTAACATTGCTACAAACCCTGTAATCTACAGTAGTGACCTGCTTATATGATAAACTGGTGCAGTGGGGAGCACAATGATTGTGGAATTAATCAATCCAATCACGGCCTGATTGGATTTAAGGGCCCATCTATTTGATGGAACCCATGCCTAATACTGATTGGGTAAGTGAAACAGGCTGAATAGTCCATGTATCTTGGCAGAAACCAACTGCTATTGCAGGCTAAAGAAATGTTAGCAATTAAATGACTCCTAACTACATCCTGTTGTACGCATAGATCAGTTTCTCACTCAGCCATTATCAGAGAAGTTTCTCTCTGCATTAAATAGGAACTAATACTGAGACAAACTGGACAGTATACACAGAGCTAGAGACCTCGAAACTCTGAGTTTCAAGTGAGATTTCCTCATCTAACCTCTCCACTCAAAAATAGGGAACTTTGCAGAAAAGGAGGCAGAAAAATTGAATGAGCCAGTGGAGATAAATGATATCAAGGACACAGGATCTTCCAGGCACAACAAGAATGGACATACAATAAGGACCTTGAAGGAAAATAAGGTCCACATGCTCACCTGTGACTGACTCTTCCTGTGTAAGAAGGAAAGAACATGGGCCTACCTGGTGCGATTGGGCATGGTGAGAAAATATATGGTGGAGTGTAGGAGAGGCAGAATGATTCACAGTCTGTGGAGATATGCAAAGGGGATATGAATGGAATAGGGATGCATGATGTGAAATTCACAAAGAATCAATAAAAAAGTATTTTTTTAAGAACTGACACACATATAAAGCAAGAGAGACTGTGGTAGCATGATTTAGCATATTCTTACATTTCTGTGTTTTTTTGCTTGTACATTATAGTTTCTAGTTGTGGCTTTTTCTGTTTTGCTTTGTGTGTGTGGGTTTATACGCGTCATTGTATGTGTATCTATATGTGTGTGTGTGTGTGTGTCTATGTGTGTGTGTTTTCTGCCCATAATTTTGTCCATGTGTATATGCTTATGTCTGTAATTATGTTTGTCCCTCTCTCCCTTTGTCTTTCTCTGTGTATGTGTGTTCCCTTGCTCTTTGTTCCCTTTTATTATGTTGGTTAGTTTGTTTATGGTGTTTTATTCTTATTTGTTTTTATTTTTAGTTGCTTATTTGTTTTATCAATAAAGAAATAATAAAGATGTAGAGTTGAAAGTTTGGGGAGATGGGAGGTTCTAGGAAGAGATGATAGAGAGGAATCCATTATCAGAATCCATTTTACAAAAATAATTATTTTAAATTTAAAAATCAAATTGACATGAAAAAAGGGTTACAAATTCCTTATCTTCAGAAGTATTCCCATGAATATGTAAGAGATTGTTTGACACTATGTTTCCTGGTTAATATACTAATCTCACTGTAAGAATCTATGTTTCTGTAGCTGGGATTTAATATACAAACCCAATTCATTATTGTGAAAACCATACCCTAGCAAGAATCATTGCTATTATTATCAGAAGATCAGGGGAAAGCAGTTCTAGTACAGCAGCACCATCTTCAAAGATGAAATCCATAATTTTTAAATTATGAGCATGTCACTAACCTTTTCTCACAGCTGACATTAAATTTTTGGTTTAAAAGTTGTGCGTATTTTACTCAATTATTGTTAATTTAGATACTTGAGGAAATATATAATCTGAAAGTAACAAAATAGGGTTGCATATGAACATATATGGATTTGTTTTTTTACTAAAACAGAAAGACTTGGGATCAAATGGGTGTTTTTGTTCCATTTGTGCTGAGAAACAATTAAAGACTTAGAAGACAGAACAAATTTTACCTGTCAGACATTAAGTCTGCGCCCTGGTAAAAGATGGTCCTGATCAAGGAGCACATGGTTTCCAGGGAGATAAAGACAGCAAAAGATTATGTTCATTTTGTATTTGCTTATTCTAACCTCCAGTTAGATTTTAAATTGTTATTATGTATTTGCAAGGTTTAATTGTTTTATGTTTTAGAAGACAATTCTTTATGGATTTTCTGTGTTGTGTGATTGACATACACAATTCCTTTGTTTCAAGTTATTTTATTTTCTCCCAGAGTATAACCTGTGGAAATAGAAATCCTCTTTCTCTCTGGACCAAAATAGAACAAACTCTGTCAGAAAAATCTGCAGTTTTTCTAACTTTAATATCACTTATAATTGCCTACTACTGTGTGTAAAAGCTTCCTTTTACTTCACAAGCAATATTCCAATGAGTTATAGAAGCAGGAAAACTGACTAACGTGTAGCTAAGCCCACAGCATTATCTTTGCAATGGATATAGCTCATTTTGCCTTACCTTCCAAAGTCAAAACAAGCCAAATTGATTAAACTAATCTTTATGTTTTAAGTATATTAATCATTTTTCTTGAAATTGAATAATTGCTATTGCTGTTATTTGACAATTTTTTCTTCTCTATTATCTGCCAGTTCCTACTGGTCATATATACTAGTTGTATTAAGATTTTACATATAGTTTTTGAGTTTGAAAATTAGTATTTCTTGATTTATCTGGTAGCAAAATATACTTCAAAGAAGTTGAATAAAATTACCATGCATGTAAATTGTTGAGTCTGTAAAATGTTACTTGAATATTTTTCAAGAATGACATTTGATATTGGATAACCAGTTGGTGTTTTCTTCTCTGGAAAAGACTATTTCTCCATTCTTGTCATTCTTTGTTTTCTTTTAGTTCTTAGTGAAGAGTTATATTTCCCTCATCCACTTTGGCATTACCACCATTGTTGTCCCTATTAAGATCATCTGGAAGCAATCATGTTTGTGTGACTTTATGGGTATAGCTTCTGTTTCGACTAGGTGACACAATTTTACATCAAACTCCCTTATCTTCTGGCTCTTACATTCTCCCTCGCTTCTGCAATTTACCTTGAGACTTAGGTGTGGGAATGTTTTGTACATGTATCTATAGGGTCTGGTTTCTACAACACTACATTTTGATTGATATTGGTTTTATGTAATGATCTCTACAGATTGTAAAGACTGGTATCCTTGATTAGTAGCGAGCACTACACTTATCTGTGAATATAAGTACAAATGTTTAACAAGCAGTTATTTAGCAAGTTCATAGTTGTAGCCTCTCCTCCAAGATCCATGATTTCACTAACACTAAATAACTGGCTAGATTTTCATGACCAGAGATGGTTTCCATCTTGATTAGCAACTTTTGAGTCTTATTAGAATGCTGTTGGTTACCACTAAGATGTGTTTAACTTTATTGTGTCCTTATGGTTATTGTGCCATTTTGGTTGTTGTGGTTCATAGGCTCAGAGCAGAGTAGGAATATTCAGCTTTCCCCTCTTTTAGAGGCCTGAATGGTACTTTCTGAAAGCTAGTCTTCAGGAAGAAAGCATTCAGCTTAGTTCCAACTCAGAGACTTCTCTGTCCTATATCTGAAATACATGAACTTAGAATTAGGGGCTTATCTTCCACCTACGTGGGGCAACTAATTGAAATAGGAATAGTCTATAGGTCTTTAAATTTTTTGGAAAATCCTTACCAAAGACTCTAAAGAGGAATTCTCCCTCCTAGTATTAGAGTTTTTGTTAGGTGGTATTTGACACTTAAAGGGAGCTTTCTCTGCTCAGATGTGAAAATTTTCACTTAATATAAATGTTTATATACAGAATTCCATATATTATATGTCTTCTTAAAGAGAAATAGTACTACAATTGTTTATGTATAGGCAGATACTGCCCATTCATTTTCTGGCCGCCAAAACCTGAATGATAACACAAAAAGTGTATTAATAACAATACTGTTTGGACAATAGCATAGGTATATATTTAGCTAACTCTTAAATCTTAACCCATTTCTAATAATGTGTGGTAAATTTCTGTCTGGCAGCTGGCATCTTTCTCCTTCATCTTACAGACCCATAATATTCAGTAGATATTTCCATGAAGCAGGAAATTTGAAAGGCTATTTCATCTATCTCGGCAGTTTGTTAGTCTCTTTCTTCTGTATTCTGTAGAGTGTCTAGCAGTTTTCTTCTTTTTTTTTGTGAAAGGGGTGAAGCAAAAACTCTGAACTGTTTCACCTTTAGGCAAGTTTAGCAGTCATTTTTCTGTGGGAACTGCATGTTCAGTTTATATAGCATACCATCAAGCAGTCCAGGCAAGAGCAGTTTCTTGTCCAAATGGCTGACAAGGAGCCTCACTGATGCCCATCATCCTCTTGAAATAAATAAATTGGTGCTGCCAGGAATAGACATGTTTAATTTTCATGAAAAGTCCTAATTTTTAAAACATTTTAAATGCCATCTTCTGTTAGTTTTTGAAAAGTTTGAAGAATATCTATCTATCTGAAATATATCTCTGTATATCTAGAAAACCTAAGTATCATGACTACAAGCTTGACTATTATAGATGACTATCTATTAATCTATGTTTCTTAATTATACATTTCATTTTTAAATAAGCTGCAGAAACACAGTGCCTTAATCAAGAGCAGAAATATACATATAATAAAATTTATCTTAAATTTGTATCAATAAACCAAGATCCATACCAATGCAAAGTATTCATCTTTATAGCCATTCCCCTTTTAAATGTAAACAAACATTTTTAAACAATAATTTAGAGAATGTGAGCATTGTTCTCTAGACTACTTTCTGCTGATTGGGTAGATGGTTAATCAGGTCTTTTATGGAGTATCCTGTATGGCAGGTTCATCTCAGCCAGCAGTCCTGAAGCTGTCAGGATGTTGGACCATTTTGGCCATTGCTTCAGGGGGGTCTTGTTTGACCAAACCCTATTAGCTGGTAAGGAATCCAGCTTTCTATTCACCATGGAAACAAAAGCAGAACCTCTTTTCCAAAACAACATATCCTTAGACCCAAATTTTGAAGTCAAGATACCTTTATTTTGGATTAACTCATCAGCCCATACAATAAAATATCTCTCTGTACTTAGCTCATTCACAGTCAAAAAATTCAAAGAAACACAATTATATATATATATATTCCAGACTCTCTTTGTATTTTCCACCTTTACATGGATTATTTTTCTTTACTCCTTTAATCTTTGACTGTCTGTACTCTTTTATATTATTTTCACTGTCCCTTTAAAGACTTGTTTTTATTTTTAACTGTCTGCACTCCTTCTCTCTCCCAAGCCTATGTACATTTTTTGAACACACTGTGTCCTGTTTACAAGTTCTTTTATGTCTGAATATGTCCATTGTTTACCTGAACTCCTTTTCTGACAAGGAGCATTTTAAAAAGTTAAGCAGTGTTGTTGAGGTAACCCTGGATAGGGGCTATGCCTCTCACTCAGCCTTTCAATATGGTGGTGGTACATTTACTTTTAGCTCTTTGATGACCAGGTGAGAGCTGTCCTCCCCACCTCAGCTCTGGGAGGCAGATGGCCCATGCTGCCACCAAGCATGCTTCCCACAAACCCCATTCAGGTTCTTAGCCTTCTGAAAGATCTAGAGCTGTTTGTGCAAGGAGCACAAACCATAAAGCTTTCTTAAACAAGCTATACAATTTTTTGCTGCTACCTCCGAGTCAGGAAGCTTTCTCTTAAAGGAATCATGCCTCTACTTGCTTCTATCACACAGAGCCCACCTGAGAAAATTCTGATACCATGAAGCAAGCCATGCTTAACTCTGTTCTTTATGTGCTTTTGTGTGTGTGTGTGTGTGTGTGTGTGTGTGTGTGTGTGTGTATGTATGTATGTCTAAAATTCTTTCCCAATCTCTCTCAGGCTTTATGTGGATGTAACTAGCCCAAATTTTGGCTCCATTTTGTAGGCAGAGATTGCTTTAATTTCCTGGATGCCCAGACCTAAATAATAAGACAAAAACTATAGTAATTACAGTAGTGTTTGGACAATAGATTAAGCATATTTTTTCAGCTAACTCATACATCTTGAATTAACCCACTTCTAATAAACTGTGAATCACCATGAGGCTCTGACCTACTGGTAAGGTTCTGACTGACAGCTGGTGTCTTTCTCCCTTAGCAACTACATGGTATCTCCCCGACTCTGTTCTCTCTCTCTCTCTCTCTCTCTCTCTCTCTCTCTCTCTCTCTCTCTCTCTTCAGATTTCCCACCAGGCTTTATTCTGCCCTTCCATAGGCCAGAACGCTTTTTTTTATTAACCACTGATAAAAAACACAAACCCCTAGCATAAAAAGCAGTATCCCACAACACTTAACAACTCTTCTTCAGACACCCCATCTTTGTTCTTTACTTTTAAGGAAAAAAAGTTATGCTGGCAGGATAATTTATGTTGACAAAAAACATAAGCAAAATATCTCATTGTGAACAACCTCCCCCTCTCTTGTTCTAAAAGATCTAGAGAAGAAGCAGTGAGTGATCATATTGAAAAACTTGGGATTCAAGAGAGAGAAGCATAGAAGAAAGGAGTTACCTTTCTTCCTCCCCCTCTCTTTTCCAAACATGTTCTCATTTGGAAAAGGACCTTGAGTCTAGTCACACCTGCTCACTGTGCTGTGAGATGTAATTTATTATAAGGTATATTTATAATTGATTCACTGTTATAAAATGTACAACAGTGACATATTCTCAATAGTTTTTATTTGTTTTTTTTTTTTGCCTGAAGAAGAATATTCCCAGAAGAATTTAAATAGGTTAATGCAGAAATGTAGAAATACTTTTTTTCTGAAAATACTTTCTGCCTTTAGAACCTGAAAGTTTGATAGATCTTGCAGCTAAGTAATTATGTTATGAGACAACTTAAAACTATGTACTCATTCCATTTTCCTATTGTACATTCCTCTTTTTTAAGTTTAATTTACTTTTTTTTGTTTTTTTTTTTTGAGACAAGGTTTCTCTGTGGCTTTGGAGCCTGTCCTGGAACTAGCTTTGTAGACCAGGCTGGTCTCGAACTCACAGAGATCTTCCTGCCTCTGCCTCCTGAGTGCTGGGATTAAAGGCATGAGCCACCATCGCCCTGCAGTTTAACTTACTTTTAAGAAAACAATGGAACAACCTTACTCTGCTTCAGGCTTACCTGGTCAGTTTTATGAACTAAACTAAATAATACTAATTTTAACCTATTAATTGTTCTATGTTCCTGACCCAGTGGAAAGCACCTGATAGGTTGGAAACAATATTTAAAAAACAAACAAAAAACCCTAATATCCACCATAAACACTGGCATTTTGCAATTTTGAGCGCCACTCTGTTAATCACTACTCAAAAAAAAAAAAGAATCCCTGTCCTATTGCTGTCAGAATTCTTAAGGATCAGGTGTGTCTTTGTGTAGGTTTGAGATCTGTGCTTCACTAACTTCATCAACATTAGCATGTCTATTAGAGTCTTCTTTGTGCCACTCTTTGTTGAGCACTAATGTAAAGATAACCCACAGGGACTAGCAACTGAATTTGTGTCCTCTGGAAGATCAGCAAGCACACTTAATCACTTACTCTGCCTCTTTGGAACAACACAGATATCTGTAAATAACGAAAAACTAATAACTTGAGAACATGTACAGAATACTTTCCTGCTTACCCAACTTCATGTTTTTTCTTTCTTTCAAATAAAACAATAAAAACCAATATTACCAGGTATAAGAATGGATCATAAGATACACAACAAAACCCACTTTAAGAGTTTCTTTAACAGTGACATGTGGAGGGAGAAAAGAAGGTAGTGCACAGGTCTGCCTTAAAGCAACATGGTGAGAGAAAGTGTATAGGACATGTCTGCTTTCTAAAGGCCATCTACAGGTGCTCATGAAGTTACATCACACATAGACTATGTGGCCGTACTCCATGAAGATTATGCGGGTAGATACTGTAGGTAATAATGACCTAAGGAAGCTAAGTCATTTGCTTGTGAAGTAACACTCATCCAGTGCTGGTGTGAATGCAAACTTGTACAACCACTTTAGAAATCAGTATGGCAATTTCTCAGAAAATTGGGAATCAACTTACCTCAGGATCCAGAAATATCACTTTTGAGAATATACCCAAAAGATGTTCAATCATACTACAAAAGCATTTGTTCAACTATGTTCATAGAAGCATTATTTTTATTAGCCAGAACCTGGAAACAACCTAGATGACCCTCAACTGCAGAATGCATAAAGAAAGTGTGGCACATTTACACATTAGAGTACTACTCAGTGGAAAACAACAACAACAACAAAACCCAATGACATTTTAAATTTTACATGCAAATGGATGGAATTAGAAAACACTATCCTAAGTGAGGTACCTCCGACCCAAAAAGATGAATATGGTATGTACTCACTCATAAGTGGATACTAGCTATAAACATAGGACATTGAGCCTATAGTTCCTGATTCTAGAGAAACTAAGTAATAAGGTGAACCCCAAGAAAAACATATATAGACACACCTGGAAATTTGAAACAGGCAAGATAGCCTGACAAAATTGGGAGCATGGGGGTCAGGGGCTAAAAGATAGAGGAGAAGGGGAAGAGGAGGGGAGAATGGGAAGATTGAGGAGAACTTGAGGGAATGGGATAGTAGAGAGGGAGGAAGGATAGATATGAGAGTAAAGAAAGAGATATCTTGATTGAGGGAGTCATTATCAGGTTAGCAAAAAACCTGGCTCTAGAAAAAAATCCCAGAAATCCACAAGGATGACGCAAGCTGAGTCCCTAAGCAATAGAGAAAAGGGTTCCCAAACAGGCCTGGCCTTGCCCTGTAGTCAGAGTGATGATTATCTTAAATTTACCATAAAACCTTCATCCAACAACAGATGGAAACAGAGGCAAAGACCCACATCGGAGCACTGGACTGAGCTCCCAATGTCCTGTTGAAGAGTGGGAGGAATGAGAATATGAGCAAAGAGGTCAAGACCATGAAGGGTTCATCCACTGAAACAGTTTACCTGAGCTATTGGAAACTCACCAACTCTAGCTGGACTGGGAAGGAACAAGCATAGGACCCAAATTAATCCCTCTGAATGTGGTTGACAGTTGTATGGCTGGAACAGACTGAGGAGCCACTGGCAATGGCACTGGGATTTATCTCTATTGCATGTACTGACTTTTGGGGATCATATTCTTTTTGGATGTATACCTTGCTCAGTTTAGATGAAGTAGGAAGGGCCTTGTACCTTCCACAAAGCAAAGTGCCTTACCCTGTCTTAAGATTGGATGGGGGTGGGGTGGGAGGTTATTTGGAAGGAATGGGAGAAGAGGAGGGGCTGGGGATATATATTGGCATTTTTTTAAAAAAGTAAAATCAATCAGTAGAGATAGAGAAGGCCACTTTATGTTCATAACAGTAACAAATCATCAAGATGAAGTCTCAATCCTGAAGACTTATGCCCTTAATATAAGAGCACCCACATATATAAAGGAAGCATTACTAAAACTTAAATCACACATCAAACCCCATACACTAGCAGTAGGAGACTTCAACACTCCACTCTTGCCAATTGACAGGTCAACCAGACAGAAACTTAATGGAGAAATAAGAGAACTAATAGATATAATGAATCAAATGGACTTAACAGACATCTATAGAACATTCCATCCAAACACAAAAGAATATACCTTCTTCTTAGCACCTCACGGAACCTTCTCTAAAATTGATCATATACTCTGTAACAAAGCAAACCTCCACAGATACAAAAAACTTTAACTAACCCCCTCTGTTTTATCAGATTAACAGGGATTAAAGTTAGATTTTAGCAACAACACTTCTCTCAGAAAGCCTACAAACTTATAAAAATTGAACAATCAACTACTGAACCACCCCTGAGTCAAAGAAGAAATAAAGAAAGAAATTAAAGCTTCTTTGGATTCAATGAAAATGAAGGCACCACATATCCAAACCTATGGGACACTATGAAAGCAGTGCTAAGAGGAAAGTTCATAGCACTAAGTGCCCACATAAAGAAAATGGAAAAGCTCACATTCATGCCTTAACAGCACACCTGAAAGCTCTAGAACAAAATCAAGCAAATTCACGCAGGAGGAGCAGAAGACAGGAAATAATCAAATTGGAGCCTGAAATCAACACAATAGAAACAAAGAGAACAATACAAAGAATCAATGAAACAAAGAGCTTGTTCTTTGAGAAAATCAACAAGATTATTAATTAATCCTTATAACTTACATTAGCCCATAATTCTTGTCTGGGTTAGCCACATGGCTTGGTATCTTTTTTGGTGACACAGTTACATCTTGCTTTCTCTCCATCTGGGTCATGCCTGCAGACTGTGTTTGCCTCTTAGCATTCTTATTGCCCCACCTCAACTTCTTGCCTGGCTACTGGTCAATCAGTATTTTATTAAAAATAAAGCAAGTGACAGGATAAAAGACCATTGTTCCACAGCAGGTGATGAACAGGGATTGGTACATGATCAATGTAGGGAGTAGTCAGAAAAGTTCCATAGGAGGGAACAGATGTGATACAATAATGGGGTGAGTTGGTGATCAGGGAAATGTGAGGGTGCAGATGAGAGACTGGGAGTCAGAACTGTCCACTCATACATGAGTTAAAAGGGTGAGATAGAAAGTTGCCATTTGGGGAGAGGCCAGAGCCTGAAAAGAGCCAAAGGCAAAAGCTGTACCCAGGCAAAGTGAAGTTCCTGTGACATTTTAACAAGATTTCTTAAAGGAGAGATTATGGTCTACCTTCCCTGAGGACTGAGGATGGTAGGGGATATGAAAATGCCAAGGGATGTTGAGAGCCCTAGATAGAGTTTGAGAGATCTGAGTGGTAAACACAGGAACATTCTCCAACTGAAAAGAGGTTGGAATTCCAAACCAGGGAATAATTTTTCTGGAGAAGGACTTCAAAAACTGTGTTGGCCCCTCCTGATTGTCATTGAAAATGCTTCTATCTACCCAGACAGGGTATTTACTAAAACCAGGAGATACTTAACCCACCTGCATTTGCATAAAATCAAGCTGCCAGTCAGTTCCTTGAAGGGAGTCCCTGGCCTGATGAGTAGGAAAAGGGAAGCTACCATTTTTGCACTTGGGATCTGACTTTTGACAGATTTTACAGAAGGCAGCGATAGCTTTTAAGAACTGAAAGTCCTCAGGGATGGGCTAATGTGAACTTTCACAAAATGAGGCAGAGTCTGACTATTAGGATGGAAGAGCTGGTATAGTTTGAACAGAGTTTGCCAAGTGTCAGGGGTGAGTGTGATGATGTGGGTGGCTCTCGAGGAACTCCCTGAGGTGGGTGAGGTGAGTTCGGACCCTTGGAGGGTTGCTATCCTAACTGCCTGGTCAGCTTGGTTATTTCCCTTAGAGATAATGGAACTGTCAGTCTGATGAGTCTGGGAGTGAATAATTCCTATAGCTTTGGTAGATGGAAGGCCTTTAACATGGTCGTAATGTGGCCTGAGTTAGTTCAGATTCTCCTTTTGTGTAAGAAGCCTGTGCTTGTTCCAGATAGCAGCATGGGATAGAAGGGTATAAAACACTTATTTGGAGACTGTGCAAACATGTAGGGATTCTTTCTGTACCAATTGGAAGGTGCAGGTGAGAGCTATTAACTTGGACTGCTGATTAGTTGTATAGGCGGCAAATGCTTGTGCCCCTACCACACCAGTATCTGACACTATGTCATAGCCTACTTTACAGGTCCCATCATTAAAAAGGAGCTGCCATCTGTATACCAGGTATAGGTCACCTGAGGCAATGTGCCCTCCTGTATGTGTGATAGTGGGGCAGTAGCTCCTCTAAGGTTTCAGTGCAGGAATAAGATGGAGAGTAGTCAGTATTAGGTTGAGGGAAAAGATTTGAGATATTGAGGGGTGGGCAAGATTGGAAAATAAGTGTAGCATTTTCTACTAGTGCCACTTGGAGAAAAAGATTTTGGGAAGGAGATAAAATCTGCAAGCATTTATGATTTAAGGGATGGGACAGGTTGTGGTGGGAGAAGATAGTGGTGGGTGACCCAAAGGTTAGTTTATTTGATTCACGAATAAGGAGCTCAGCAACTGCTAAAGCACATATGCAGGGTGCTCATCCCTGGGTGGTAAGGTTTAAGTTTTTTGACAGGTGTGCTACAGGTACAAAGGAGGGTCCCAACTGATGACTTTAGACCCCAAGAGTATATTCCTCCTTCTCTGTTACATAGAGGGAGAAAGTATGAGTTAGGTCTGGAAGATGAAGAGCTGGAACCTAAAGTAGAGTCTGTTGGAGCCACTATAAGGTGGGAGGGGCTCTGTGGAGAGGCAAGAGTTGCCTCATATAAAGGGTGAGAAAGGAGAGAAAAAGAGAGGATCCGGGAATGCAAGAAGCCAACTAATCCTAGGAATAATAAAAATATCCTCTTTTGTAGAAGGGACACCAAGAGATTGGATTAGGTTTTTCTGTCTAAGGTAATAGTTTTCTGAGTAAGGATAATAGTCCCAAGTATTTGACCTGAGGAATAGACAGTTGGACATTGGAATGTGAGACTCAGTAACCCCTGCTGAAGAAGAAATTTAAAAGAGCAGAGGTATTAGTTTGACTAATTTCTAAGAAGAGGCTTCAAAGTAAACTATCATCTACATAGTGTATGAATTGGGGAGAGAAAGGGAGAGTAGATCATATGTAAGAGCCTGGACAAATAGGCCCTGGGGTAGGACAATCCATGTGAACTGTGCGGAGAGGTGGCTGTTCAGGATCAGTCCAGGTGAAAGCAAAGATATTTTGAGACTAAGAGCAGAGAGCGATAGAAAAAAGGCATCATTGAGATCCAGATATGAGAAATGTGAGGTTCTTGAGTGGATCATAAAAAGAAATATGTGAGGATTAGGCACTACAGGATAGATAGGGAACACTGCAGAATTGATGAGACAGAGGTCTTGAACCAGGTGGTTGATTCCATTACATTTCTTAACTGAAAGTATAGGGGTATTGAAAAGAGAAGAGGTGAGATGAAGTAGATTTGTTCTTAGAAGGTCAGAGATGATAGGCTTAAGTTGCCAAATGCTCTAGAGTGAGAATGGGTACTGAGCTTGAGTAATGTACCTAGAAGGATCCTATAATTGGATGACAACGGGGTAAGAGTTTTGAGTGTCACAAAGTTGGGGGTCCACCTGAGAGGCTGCCAAAGGAAATGACATCTTGGAACCAGTAGAGTGAGAGGCGAGGAGGAAGAGAGGAGAATCTGGTGAGCCTGAGGCCAGAATGGAGGGAGAAATTGAAATAGAAGCTCCCACTTTGGGTAAAAAAAAAATCTCTTCCCATTAGTGGTACAGGGCAGGTTGGCACAACCAAAAATGAATGAGTGAGAGGAATATCCATGAATATGCAATTGAGTGGTGAGGTCTGATGAGGTAGGTAAGGCAACAATAGGGAAATGAGAAGAAGAGGTAGGTCCCCAACACTCTCTCTGTAACAAGTATGTGGCTCTAGTGTCCAAGAGAAAGGAGACGAACTACCCTGAGACTGTGATGCCAACCCATGGTTCCCAGTAGAGATGACAGTCAAGTCAAGGGAGCATGGGCATCATCAATTTTCCACGGCCAGGCCTAGAAGGTCAGTTGGAAGGAGGTCTTTGTCTGATGTCACCAGGTTACAATGTGTATGGAAACAACTGATTGTTCAATGCCCCTCCTGATGGCACTTTGGACAAGGTCTAGGAGGGACCAAGGTAAGAATTAGGACATGCCTAGGTCCCATGCTCATTGTCTCCACATTTAAAACAGAATCCTGGTAGCCCTCTAGCCCCCAGGGGCAAGGGAACGTGGGCAGTCACCACAGCAGCTGGATAACCTTGGCCAGCATTTGGTATTTTTGTTTACAGGCTTTATCATCTCTTGCATGGTACAACTTAAAAACCAGCACTAAGACTTCTGCCTGTGGAGTTGGGAACCTCTCTCCAGATACTTAAGCTTAGCCCTAATGTTAGGGAAGCTCTGGGGAAAAAAAAATGGGTCATATGGATCTGTCTGTCCTCTGGGTTTTCAGGATCTATGTTAGTCTACTGCTAGAGAACCTTTGTGAGGTTTTCTAGGAACTGAGACAGATTTTCCTATTTGTGCTAAATAATGTCCAGGAGTTTATCATAATTTACTGGCTTTAACTTTAGGGCAGCCTTAGGGAGACCTGCCAGAAGGCAAGTTGTAAATTGACCTATAGCTAGATTGCCACCTGGGGTGTTGTAATGTCAGCCTGGGTCTTGATCAGGGACTTCCTCCACCCTGGGGGGATGAGCTGCATAAGTCTTGTGAATTCCATCTGCAGGTATTCTAGCTTGCTCCCAAACTTGCCTGTGTTCCTAAGGAAGATTATTAGTTAGGATAGTTTATATCATGAAAGGTGAACCTATAAGACTGGGCAATGTGGTCAGGTTGTGGTGGCACACTCCTCTAATCCCAGCACTCAGGAGGCAGAGAAAAGCAGATCTATGTGAGTTTGAGGCCAGACTAGTCTACATGAACTACTTCCAGGATGGGCATCGAAGGTACAGAGAAACCCTGTCTCAAAAAACCAGAACCAAACCAACCAAACAAACAAAAAAACGATTGAATGATTAGATAATGTATTAGAATCGTTTTATGAGCGAGGTAGAATTAAATGTGTAGGAACCCAGTTTTGTTGTATCTGAGAGAGTTCTGATAGTAAGAAAGGGACATGTACCTTGACCAATTCATCCCCTCTGGCTATCTCTCACAAAGAGAGAATTGTGGCTGGATTGGTTTGGCCAGGGTAGAGGTCCACAGTAGCTTTAGGGCACATGAGAGGAGGAGTGAAAGTAGATGCTCGAACTGGTTGGTTGCAGTGGTATTGTACTGGAAAGGAGGAAGGAGCCAGAGGGGCTGAAGGGATAGTTGTTGGAGAGGAGGGAAAGGCTGGAGAAGCAGAAGGATTAGCTTTCTGCTGGGGTTGGAAAAGTGGGGGTTCATTAGCAGGCCAGAGCAGAAGAGGAGGTGTTCCTCTGGTTTAGATGTCATAGATAGAAACACATTGACAGGTGAGCAGGAGGCAAGGACAGAGGGATTAGAACTAAGATAAACAAATACTTGGATATATAGAAACACTTTCCATTTGCCTATTTACTCGAAGAAGTTAGAAAGTTACCATAAAATATCAGGGTCTAAGGAGCCTCTAGGTGGCCATTTTAGCTTGTTATCTAAGGGGTGCTTAGACCGTTTTTTAGTGCATAGGCAGAAAAGCTCTAGAGTCTTTAAGAAGAACATTAAGCTAAGAAGTTTGAGGGAAGACATCCCAGGGGAGAAGCCAGGCTTATATTATTTCACAGCTTATTTTCCATAGCTGAGTTAGAGAAAACTCTAAATAATAATAAAAAATAAATGGGATCCAACTAATAAAGTATTAATCACAGGTGTCCCTTAGACAAAGCAGAGATCCAGTGAACTACTCAAAGTAAGGAGCAGTGGCTCATGATGATTAGACCGAGGGACAACAGTCTGAGCCACAAGGAATGAGGGACAAAGTCCAATATGATAAACAAAACCTCATCCCTCAGTCATGGGGAATTGCTGGAGATGATTGTTAGGAGAAGGGGCCTGTTATAGCATTAAAGGCAGTGCCTGGGTACACTTTTATACCTAGGACCACCAGAAGGGTTCTGTATGACCAATAGTCACTCCCATGATCAATGGTCACTCCCCCAATCAATGGTCATTCCCACAGGTTCAAGGAAATATTTGCTGACAACTAGGAAATCACAATGTCATCCTATGGGCTCATCCTTTATGCCGTGCCACGGAGGTCCAGCCTCACCAACACTAGCAAGTGAGACTGTGCCAGCCTTTGAACTAATCAGCCTGGCAGAGGATTGATGTGGCCTAGACTTGGTGACTCAGATCACATTTTCCAAGCCTAGGGCAATGCTGCAGGTAGTGGGTAAGTCCATAACTTTTCTTTTGGACACAGGAGCTACCTACTCTGTTTGGACATCTGGTTCAGGTCCTAATTCCCTTACCAATTTCTGTCATAGGTGTAGATGGGACCCTTTCCTTCCAATTTAAGACCTCATCACTGTCCTGCATTCTTGGAGGACAATTCTTTTCTCATTCTTTCTTAGTCATACTTGCTTATCCTGCACGCCTACTTGTTCACAATATTCTCAGTTTCTTTGGGGCCACACTCACCTTAGCCCCCATACCCTCTCCTGAGTCCCACTCCCATGGTTGGTATTCACCACCAGGCAGTCCTAGTTTACCTTAAAGACCCTTCCTTCTTCCCTTCCAGACTTGTTTCCTATTCCTGAAACCCACTGCTGAGATCTATTATCACCCACCTTCTATCTTGGAGACTTTTAATTCCCATCAACTCACCCTACAACACCCCCATCCTTCCTGTGCATAAGCCTTCTGGTGCTTACCATTTAGTTGAAGACCTCTGTCTCCTAAACGAGGCAGTTATTGTTATTCATCCAGTGCTTAACAACCCATACAATCTCCTGTCTAATATCCCTCCTGCCACCTCCTACTTCACTGTTCTGGACTTGAAAGAGCCTTCTTACTCTCTCTTTACCCCCTGACTCATACTTCCTCTTTGCATTCACCTGGGAGGAGCCTGACAACTATTCTTCAGACAGCTTACATGGATTGTTTTCATTTGGGGTTTTGTGACAGCCCTATTTTATTGGCCAAGCCCTGACTCAGGATCTCTTGAGCTTTGACCCCGGTTCCAACATGCTTCTCCAGTATGTTGATGATCTCCTTCACTTTAGTCCCAAATTCTTCTATCCCAACAGGCCACCTCTTCACTTCTGAACTTTCTCAGATCCCAGGGGTAGTGAGTCTCACCAGCTAAGGTTCAGCTGTGTCCCTGGGTCCCTGGGTCCCACCTTATTGAACTCAGCAAGCAATGCTCTTAACCACTGAGCTATCTCTCCTGCCTTTCCCTTCTGTTGTCAGTATAGGGCACAGGACCTCATTGCAGATTGTTGTGAGGCATTATGTCGTTGCCAGGAATCGAACTTGTTACCTTTGGAAGGGCAGCCAATGCTCTTAACCACTGAGCTATCTCTCCAGCTCTTCTTTCTCTAGCCAAAAGAGGTTGCCTTGGCCTTGAGGATCAGAGGATAAGGTTTTCACCTGTTGGCCCAATTGACTGTTTGGTGCTAAGCCTCCAGGGTGCTGTTGTTTAAAGGGCTTCTTACCAGTGACTAGAGGTCCATGTCTCTGTCTCTCTGTCTGTGTGTTTGTGTATTTTAACCTCTAGCCCCTTGCTCGTAGCTCACAAACTGTATGGTAGCACATAGAGTGCAGACAGGCATTGTGTGCTGCTCACCTGGTCTTGATTTAATTTGGGTATTTGGATTTTATCTAAAAACAAGTCCATCTCTTTTACATTTTCCAACTTTGTCACACATAAGCTTTTTAACAAGACCCAATGATTCTCTGAATTTCCTCAGTGTCTATTGTTATGGCTCCGTTTTCATTTCTGATCTTGTTATTTTGTGTGTTCTCTCTCTTCCTTTTAACTAGTTTGGATAGGGGTTTGTCAATTTTGTTGATTTTACTCAAAGAACTAGCCCTGTTTCCTTCATTGATTCTTTGGATTGTTTTCCTTGTTTCTATTTTGTTGATTTCAACCCTCAACTTGATTTTTCCAGTCTTCTTCTCCTCCTTGGTGAGTCAGCTTCTTCTTCTTCTTCTTCTTCTTCTTCTTCTTCTTCTTCTTCTTCTTCTTCTTCTTCTTCTTCTTCTTCTTCTTCTTCTTCTTCTTCTTCTTCTTCTTCTTCTTCTTCTTCTTCCTCCTCCTCCTCTTCTTCTTCTTCTTCCTCTTCCTCTTCCTCTTCTTCTTCTTCTTCTTTAGAGCTTTTACCTGTGCTGTTAAGTTTCTAATGTGAGTTTTCTCCGTCTTTTTTTAATTTGTGTATTTAGCGCTATGAACTTTTTTATTAGCACTGCTTTCATAGTGTCCTATAAGATTGGGTATTTTGTATCTTTATTTTCATTGAATTTAAAGAAGACTTTAATTTCTTTCTTTATTTCTTCCCTGACCCAGGGGTGGTTCAGTAGTTACCTGTTCAGTTTCCATGAGTTTGTAGGTTTTCTGGGGGTTGAATTGTTGTTATATTCTAACTTTATTCCATGGTGATTAGATAAGACACAGGTAGTTACTAAACTTTTTTTTTTTATATCTGTGGAAGTTTGCTTTGTTACCAAGTATGTGATCAATTTTCCTGGGTCCCTGGGTCCCTGGGTCCCTGGGTCCCTGGGTCCCTGGGTCCCTGGGTCCCTGGGTCCCTGGGTCCCTGGGTCCCTGGGTCCCTGGGTCCCTGGGTCCCTGGGTCCCTGGGTCCCTGGGTCCCTGGGTCCCTGGGTCCCTGGGTCCCTGGGTCCCTGGGTCCCTGGGTCCCTGGGTCCCTGGGTCCCTGGGTCCCTGGGTCCCTGGGTCCCTGGGTCCCTGGGTCCCTGGGTCCCTGGGTCCCTGGGTCCCTGGGTCCCTGGGTCCCTGGGTCCCTGGGTCCCTGGGTCCCTGGGTCCCTGGGTCCCTGGGTCCCTGGGTCCCTGGGTCCCTGGGTCCCTGGGTCCCTGGGTCCCTGGGTCCCTGGGTCCCTGGGTCCCTGGGTCCCTGGGTCCCTGGGTCCCTGGGTCCCTGGGTCCCTGGGTCCCTGGGTCCCTGGGTCCCTGGGTCCCTGGGTCCCTGGGTCCCTGGGTCCCTGGGTCCCTGGGTCCCTGGGTCCCTGGGTCCCTGGGTCCCTGGGTCCCTGGGTCCCTGGGTCCCTGGGTCCCTGGGTCCCTGGGTCCCTGGGTCCCTGGGTCCCTGGGTCCCTGGGTCCCTGGGTCCCTGGGTCCCTGGGTCCCTGGGTCCCTGGGTCCCTGGGTCCCTGGGTCCCTGGGTCCCTGGGTCCCTGGGTCCCTGGGTCCCTGGGTCCCTGGGTCCCTGGGTCCCTGGGTCCCTGGGTCCCTGGGTCCCTGGGTCCCTGGGTCCCTGGGTCCCTGGGTCCCTGGGTCCCTGGGTCCCTGGGTCCCTGGGTCCCTGGGTCCCTGGGTCCCTGGGTCCCTGGGTCCCTGGGTCCCTGGGTCCCTGGGTCCCTGGGTCCCTGGGTCCCTGGGTCCCTGGGTCCCTGGGTCCCTGGGTCCCTGGGTCCCTGGGTCCCTGGGTCCCTGGGTCCCTGGGTCCCTGGGTCCCTGGGTCCCTGGGTCCCTGGGTCCCTGGGTCCCTGGGTCCCTGGGTCCCTGGGTCCCTGGGTCCCTGGGTCCCTGGGTCCCTGGGTCCCTGGGTCCCTGGGTCCCTGGGTCCCTGGGTCCCTGGGTCCCTGGGTCCCTGGGTCCCTGGGTCCCTGGGTCCCTGGGTCCCTGGGTCCCTGGGTCCCTGGGTCCCTGGGTCCCTGGGTCCCTGGGTCCCTGGGTCCCTGGGTCCCTGGGTCCCTGGGTCCCTGGGTCCCTGGGTCCCTGGGTCCCTGGGTCCCTGGGTCCCTGGGTCCCTGGGTCCCTGGGTCCCTGGGTCCCTGGGTCCCTGGGTCCCTGGGTCCCTGGGTCCCTGGGTCCCTGGGTCCCTGGGTCCCTGGGTCCCTGGGTCCCTGGGTCCCTGGGTCCCTGGGTCCCTGGGTCCCTGGGTCCCTGGGTCCCTGGGTCCCTGGGTCCCTGGGTCCCTGGGTCCCTGGGTCCCTGGGTCCCTGGGTCCCTGGGTCCCTGGGTCCCTGGGTCCCTGGGTCCCTGGGTCCCTGGGTCCCTGGGTCCCTGGGTCCCTGGGTCCCTGGGTCCCTGGGTCCCTGGGTCCCTGGGTCCCTGGGTCCCTGGGTCCCTGGGTCCCTGGGTCCCTGGGTCCCTGGGTCCCTGGGTCCCTGGGTCCCTGGGTCCCTGGGTCCCTGGGTCCCTGGGTCCCTGGGTCCCTGGGTCCCTGGGTCCCTGGGTCCCTGGGTCCCTGGGTCCCTGGGTCCCTGGGTCCCTGGGTCCCTGGGTCCCTGGGTCCCTGGGTCCCTGGGTCCCTGGGTCCCTGGGTCCCTGGGTCCCTGGGTCCCTGGGTCCCTGGGTCCCTGGGTCCCTGGGTCCCTGGGTCCCTGGGTCCCTGGGTCCCTGGGTCCCTGGGTCCCTGGGTCCCTGGGTCCCTGGGTCCCTGGGTCCCTGGGTCCCTGGGTCCCTGGGTCCCTGGGTCCCTGGGTCCCTGGGTCCCTGGGTCCCTGGGTCCCTGGGTCCCTGGGTCCCTGGGTCCCTGGGTCCCTGGGTCCCTGGGTCCCTGGGTCCCTGGGTCCCTGGGTCCCTGGGTCCCTGGGTCCCTGGGTCCCTGGGTCCCTGGGTCCCTGGGTCCCTGGGTCCCTGGGTCCCTGGGTCCCTGGGTCCCTGGGTCCCTGGGTCCCTGGGTCCCTGGGTCCCTGGGTCCCTGGGTCCCTGGGTCCCTGGGTCCCTGGGTCCCTGGGTCCCTGGGTCCCTGGGTCCCTGGGTCCCTGGGTCCCTGGGTCCCTGGGTCCCTGGGTCCCTGGGTCCCTGGGTCCCTGGGTCCCTGGGTCCCTGGGTCCCTGGGTCCCTGGGTCCCTGGGTCCCTGGGTCCCTGGGTCCCTGGGTCCCTGGGTCCCTGGGTCCCTGGGTCCCTGGGTCCCTGGGTCCCTGGGTCCCTGGGTCCCTGGGTCCCTGGGTCCCTGGGTCCCTGGGTCCCTGGGTCCCTGGGTCCCTGGGTCCCTGGGTCCCTGGGTCCCTGGGTCCCTGGGTCCCTGGGTCCCTGGGTCCCTGGGTCCCTGGGTCCCTGGGTCCCTGGGTCCCTGGGTCCCTGGGTCCCTGGGTCCCTGGGTCCCTGGGTCCCTGGGTCCCTGGGTCCCTGGGTCCCTGGGTCCCTGGGTCCCTGGGTCCCTGGGTCCCTGGGTCCCTGGGTCCCTGGGTCCCTGGGTCCCTGGGTCCCTGGGTCCCTGGGTCCCTGGGTCCCTGGGTCCCTGGGTCCCTGGGTCCCTGGGTCCCTGGGTCCCTGGGTCCCTGGGTCCCTGGGTCCCTGGGTCCCTGGGTCCCTGGGTCCCTGGGTCCCTGGGTCCCTGGGTCCCTGGGTCCCTGGGTCCCTGGGTCCCTGGGTCCCTGGGTCCCTGGGTCCCTGGGTCCCTGGGTCCCTGGGTCCCTGGGTCCCTGGGTCCCTGGGTCCCTGGGTCCCTGGGTCCCTGGGTCCCTGGGTCCCTGGGTCCCTGGGTCCCTGGGTCCCTGGGTCCCTGGGTCCCTGGGTCCCTGGGTCCCTGGGTCCCTGGGTCCCTGGGTCCCTGGGTCCCTGGGTCCCTGGGTCCCTGGGTCCCTGGGTCCCTGGGTCCCTGGGTCCCTGGGTCCCTGGGTCCCTGGGTCCCTGGGTCCCTGGGTCCCTGGGTCCCTGGGTCCCTGGGTCCCTGGGTCCCTGGGTCCCTGGGTCCCTGGGTCCCTGGGTCCCTGGGTCCCTGGGTCCCTGGGTCCCTGGGTCCCTGGGTCCCTGGGTCCCTGGGTCCCTGGGTCCCTGGGTCCCTGGGTCCCTGGGTCCCTGGGTCCCTGGGTCCCTGGGTCCCTGGGTCCCTGGGTCCCTGGGTCCCTGGGTCCCTGGGTCCCTGGGTCCCTGGGTCCCTGGGTCCCTGGGTCCCTGGGTCCCTGGGTCCCTGGGTCCCTGGGTCCCTGGGTCCCTGGGTCCCTGGGTCCCTGGGTCCCTGGGTCCCTGGGTCCCTGGGTCCCTGGGTCCCTGGGTCCCTGGGTCCCTGGGTCCCTGGGTCCCTGGGTCCCTGGGTCCCTGGGTCCCTGGGTCCCTGGGTCCCTGGGTCCCTGGGTCCCTGGGTCCCTGGGTCCCTGGGTCCCTGGGTCCCTGGGTCCCTGGGTCCCTGGGTCCCTGGGTCCCTGGGTCCCTGGGTCCCTGGGTCCCTGGGTCCCTGGGTCCCTGGGTCCCTGGGTCCCTGGGTCCCTGGGTCCCTGGGTCCCTGGGTCCCTGGGTCCCTGGGTCCCTGGGTCCCTGGGTCCCTGGGTCCCTGGGTCCCTGGGTCCCTGGGTCCCTGGGTCCCTGGGTCCCTGGGTCCCTGGGTCCCTGGGTCCCTGGGTCCCTGGGTCCCTGGGTCCCTGGGTCCCTGGGTCCCTGGGTCCCTGGGTCCCTGGGTCCCTGGGTCCCTGGGTCCCTGGGTCCCTGGGTCCCTGGGTCCCTGGGTCCCTGGGTCCCTGGGTCCCTGGGTCCCTGGGTCCCTGGGTCCCTGGGTCCCTGGGTCCCTGGGTCCCTGGGTCCCTGGGTCCCTGGGTCCCTGGGTCCCTGGGTCCCTGGGTCCCTGGGTCCCTGGGTCCCTGGGTCCCTGGGTCCCTGGGTCCCTGGGTCCCTGGGTCCCTGGGTCCCTGGGTCCCTGGGTCCCTGGGTCCCTGGGTCCCTGGGTCCCTGGGTCCCTGGGTCCCTGGGTCCCTGGGTCCCTGGGTCCCTGGGTCCCTGGGTCCCTGGGTCCCTGGGTCCCTGGGTCCCTGGGTCCCTGGGTCCCTGGGTCCCTGGGTCCCTGGGTCCCTGGGTCCCTGGGTCCCTGGGTCCCTGGGTCCCTGGGTCCCTGGGTCCCTGGGTCCCTGGGTCCCTGGGTCCCTGGGTCCCTGGGTCCCTGGGTCCCTGGGTCCCTGGGTCCCTGGGTCCCTGGGTCCCTGGGTCCCTGGGTCCCTGGGTCCCTGGGTCCCTGGGTCCCTGGGTCCCTGGGTCCCTGGGTCCCTGGGTCCCTGGGTCCCTGGGTCCCTGGGTCCCTGGGTCCCT